>NW_017671216.1:46266-49311 GCF_001879085.1 Nicotiana attenuata | reverse complement strand
GATATGCGCAGCCAGTACCCGCATCTTTTCACGTACTTCAGGTATGTTCTCTATGCTCGTTCGAGGACGAACGAATGTTTAAGTGTAGGACGGATGTAACGAACCCGGTCCGGTCGTTTTTGGAATTTACGCCCTGATCCCCCATTAACTGCTTCCCCTAAGTTCATTTCTGCTAGTTGGTTTGCCGGGACGTCCGGTGTTGAGTTTTGGAAAGTTTTGGGGACACTTAGTCCCTAAAATGAGTAGCTTAAGTGTTGAAAAAATGGTCCGTAATCGGAACAGTGCGAAGACGACCTCGGAATGGAAATCCGATGGTTCCGTTAGCTCCGTTAGGTGATTTCGGGGTTGGGAGCGCGTTCGGAATGTATTTTGGAACCTCGTAGCTCATTTAGGCTTGAAATGCCGAAGTTTGAGTTTTTAAAGTTTCCAGTCCGATAGTGAATTTTTGATCCGAGGGTCGGAATGGAATTCCGGAAGTTTCTGTAGCACAGTCATGTCATTTGGGACGTGCGTGCAAAATTTCAGGTCAATCGGACGAGGTTTGGTTAGGTTTTTGATCGAAAGCGTGTTTTGTTGGAATTTGAAGTTCTTAGGCTTGAATCTTTGATTAATTCGTGTTTCCGGCGTTGTTTAGGGTGGTTTAAGGATTGGTACAAGTTTGAATGATGTTATGGGATATGTCCGTAGGTTTGGTTGAGGTCCCGGGGGCCTCGGGTGTGTTTCGGATGCTCAACGGGGCATTTTTGTGTTGTTCAAAGTTGCAGATTTTGCTTCAGCTGTTGCAGACCATTTTCCTTCTCTGCGATCGCATCATTTCTTCCGCGATCGCATAGTGTAAATTCGGAGGGTGATATTTTTGTTCTACGCGATCGCAGTATGTGGTTCGCGATCACAGAAGCCAGCTTCCCCCTTCTTCGCGTTCGCAAATGCACTCACGCGTTCGCGTAGTAGAACTTAGGAGCTGGTGCCTCATTGCTATTTCCTCTTCGCGATCGCGTGGCCCAGTTCGCCATCGCATAGCTCGGTTGCTTTCTCCTCTGCGACCGCATGGCTTGGGATGCGTCCGCATAGACCATTTTTAGGAGCCTTTTAACTTTACTCTTCGCGATCGCAGCCCAATTCCTGCGATCGCATTGAACAAATACCTGGGCAGTTATAAACAATTCAAAACCGAGGGTTAGCCATTTTTATCAAAACACAAGCTTGGGAGCTCGGATTTGGGAGCAATTTCAAGGGTTTTTCAAGGGCAATAACCGGGTAACGATTCTCTACTCTCCTATGACTAAAACCCATTAATCTAATCGCAAATTCACCCTTTAATTTCATGTTTTTGAATGGGAAGTGGGTAAACCTCTTAAACCTAACTATGGGGTTTTGAGGGGTCATTTGACCTCCGATTTGGGAGATTTTTATATGGTTAGACTCGTGAGAGTACGAGGGTTCTGAAAACGTAAAAATTATTCGATTCCGAGACGATGGCTGGAGGGGCATTTTGGTCATTTTACCTATTTTCGCGCCCTAGCTCTAAATTTAATAGTGGAATCAGTTGTTTGAAATATTATTTACAATGTGTAATTGAATTGAATAGATTTGGGCCATTTGGAGTCGGATACTCGTGGCAAAGGCGTGATTTCTATTGATATTGAGCCGGTTCGAGGTAAGTGGCTTGTCTAACCTTGTGTGGGGGACCTTTCCCCTTAGGATTTGTTATTTGTTGATTTGAGTGCCTTGTACGCGAGGTGACGGGCGTGTACTTGAGCCAATTGTTGGAAAACCCGGTTTTTCTTAAGATATTGAGATTGAGTTCCTTCCATATTTGCTTTATTCTACTTGAAATTATAACTTCTGCTAGATTAGGAAAGCATGTTTAGTTGATTTAACTTGCCTAATTGCTTAAGTTGCCTTAACTGTACCACGTGAAGCATGCTAGGTCAGTACTATCTGTTGCTTGTCTTTTGTACTTCGTTTCTGTGTACCTTCTGGTTGTGATTACGCATTTACATTGGGACTACGGATGTGGGATTCCGGTAGCTCCCCCCCCCCTGTTTGTTTACTTTGGGGCTACGGGTTCGATTCCCGGTAGATCCCCCTGTACTTTTACTTTGGGACTGCGGGTTAAATTCCCAATAGATCCCCCTGCACATTGATAGTTGGACTACGGGACGGTATCCCGGGAGATCCTTCGAATATACACATATGATGGACTACGGGACGGTATCCCAGGAGATCCACTGGACAGTTGAGAAAAGGACTACAGGACGGTATCCCGGGAGATCCTCATTGTTACCATTGGTGTTGAGCTGTACTTATTCTGTGGTTGTTCCGTTCTTGTGTATTTGCTATTGCCTTGCTTAATCTGTCTTATATCACTCTGTATTTATTATTTCTGTCAGACTATCATACTGTTAATTATTGTTATTACTATATTTTGTCTCAGTATGGCCCTGACCTTCCTCGTCACTACCCAACCGAGGTTAGGCTTGGCACTTACTGAGTACCGCTGTGGTGTACTCATGCCCTTCCTGCGCATGTTTTTCATGTGCAGATCATCCAGGTACCTCTACTCAGGCGCCCTATCAGTGAGGCAGGAGGACTATGGAGACTTCGAGGTAGATCTGCAGCGTCCGCAGATCGACGAGTCTCCCTCTTATTCTATCTTTAGTACTTAGTTTTTCCTTCTTTCGGTTGTTAGAAATTGTGGAGTTTGGAACCTTTACTATACACTTCTGTAGCCTGTGTTGCCCGTGAGTTTCTGGGTTTTGGGAATTGTTTTAGACTTGTGATATTGAGTTGTACTTGCCAAGCGGCATTCAGTACAGTTTCTTTTAGATATTTGATTTGATTTTCTCTATTTTTCCGCAATTAATATATTTCCGCAAATGTTAGGCTTACCTGGTCATGGTGACCAGGTGCTGTGAGCACGTGATTTTTGCCCTATCTGAATCATTCCCATAGTTTCGAAACAAAATAATTTCTTTCTAGTATCTGCAATTTTATGGATTTTCGTGGCATCTTTTGTTAATTAGTGGAAAAATACAAATATAT
>NW_017671216.1:6080-45151 GCF_001879085.1 Nicotiana attenuata | reverse complement strand
GCGATTCCAGCATGTACTATAGGAGGTAATAAAAATTGGATGAATATAGGATAAAAAAATCTGCATTATTCCATTCCAGTAGTAATTACAGGATATAGTGGTTTTACAATATAACACTCCAGCAAATTATACAGGAAACTAAAAATTAAATTATTTAATTCAAGCAAATTGTTCTAATTACCAAATTTCCACTATTTTCCACTTCTCCATTATAATATACTGGATTATATTCCTTCATGAGTAGCGACTCCAGCATATACTATAGCAGGTAATAAAAATTGGATGAATATAGGATAAAAAAATCAGCAATATTCATTTTCAGTAATAATTATAGGATATAGTGGTTTTACAATATAAAACTCCAGTAAATTATAGAGGACACTAAATATTAAATACAGAATACAGATGCTAGTTTTCCAGTGTAATATACTGGACAACAAGCTTAAACATGGTAGAATTCCTGTAAAATATACAGGAACCAAACAAAACTCAACCATAATATAATATACAGGACACTAAATATTAAATTCATTAATTCCAGTAATTTGTTCTAATTACATAATTTCCACTATTTTCCACTTCTCCATTATAATATATTGGATTATATTCGTTCCAGTATATTGTTCAAATTATACTAACATCAAAATTTGGAGTATTGACATCCAGTATTAAATACAGGACATAGTGGTTTTACACAAAAATCTCCAGTGTAATTACAGTTAATTACTAGACACAAAATATTAAATTATGTAATTACAGTTAATTATTCTAGATACCAAATTTCCACTATTTTGCACTTCTTCATTATAATATAATAGTTTGTATCCCTTCATAAAAAAAATTTGAAAAATATTATAGTCTTTAATTATATCATAATATATAGCATAATAATCTGCATTTCAATCAAAAGTATGTAGTCAATTACTGAAAAGAACAAAAAATTATTTCTTGTTCTTAGTCTTGCCCCTTTCTGAAACAGAAGGTTTATCTAGTCTTCCTGTAGACTCATCTTCACTAACAAGAGATTCCAACTCCTTTTTTTTACCATAAATGTATAGTAATGCTGCATTTGATTTTTCATATCCAGTATTAAATACGGGGTTTACTGCTTTAACAATATATTACTCCAGTGTAACATACAGGAAATAAAACTTGGATGAATATAGGATAAAAAAATCTGCATTATTCTATTCCAGTAGTAATTACAGGATATAGTGGTTTTACAATATAACACTCCACCAAATTATACAGGAAACTAAAAATTAAATTATTTAATTCCAGCAAATTGTTCTAATTACCAAATTTCAACTATTTTCCACTTCTCCATTATAATATACTAGATTATATTCCTTCATGAGTAGCGATTCCAGCATGTACTATAGCAGGTAATAAAAATTGGATGAGTATAGGATAAAAAAATCTGCATTATTTCATTCCAGTAGTAATTACAGGATATAGTGGTTTTACAATATAAATGTAACGACCCGACCGGTCGTTTTGAGTCCTAGCGCTCCGTTCAGCAATCGGAGGCCATGAACAGCTTCATTTCGAGTATTATGACTTGTACGCGTGGTCGGAATTAAGTTTCGGGAAGTTCAGAGTTGATTTAGAAAGAGAATTGTCATTTGGGAGGCTTGCAGTTGAAAGAATGAACTAGGATTGGATTTTTGAGTAAACGACCTCGGAATCAGGATCTGAAGGTTCCAGCAGGTTCGTATGATAATTCCGGACTTGGGCATATGCCCGGTTCAGGTTTTGGATAACCCGGGAGCGTTTTGGCGCCTATTGTGGAAGTTAGCATTTTAGAAGAAATTTCATAAGTTTGGTTTGAAGTGCATTTTAATGTTATCAATGTCCGTTTGGGATTCGGAGACTGCGTATAGCTCCGTATGGTGATTCTGGAGTTGGAAGCGCGATCGGAAGTGAATTCGGAGGTCCGTAGGTCATTTTGGAGCCATTTGGCTAAAGATAGAAATTTGAAGGCTTTTGAGAAGTTTGACCGGAGGTTGACTTTTTCATATCGGGGTCGGAATCTGATTCCGGAAGTTGCAGTAGGTCCGTAATGTCAAATATGACTTACGTGCAAAATTTGAGGTCAATCGGACGTGATTTGACAGGTTTAAGCATCGAAAGTAGAAGTTGGAAGTTCTAAAGTTCATAAAGCTTGGATTGGCGGTTGATTCATGATTTTAGCGTTGTTTGATGTGATTTGAGGCCTCGAGCAAGTCCGTAATGTGTTTTGGGATTGGTTGGTATGATTGGTCGGGGTCCCGGGGGCCTCGGGTGGATTCCGGGTGGTTAACGGATCAAAAATGGAATTTGGGAAGGCTTAAGATTTGCTGCTTCTGTCATAACCGCATCTGCGGTTCTTGGACCGCAGAAGCGGGACCGCAGATGCAGTCAAAAGCTCGCAGAAGCAGAAGGGGGCCAGGTCCAAGGAAACCACAGAAGCGGCCCAGGGACCGCAGAAGCGGTTCCGCTTAAGCGGCCCCCAGACCGCAGAAGCGGTCAGCTTCCTTTTGCCCAAAGCCGCAGAAGCGGAACTTTTCCGCAGAAGCGGAAGCAGCTGGGGCAGTGAGATGTTTTAAGTTCGGGGTTGAGTTCATTTCAACCCCATTTTTCTTCCATTGGAGTCGATGGGAGCAGCTTGGATATGCCATTTTCGTCACTTGTCATGAGGTAAGTAATTTATGCTAGCTTTGAGTTAAATACAAGGTTTATACATGGATTTAGGCAAGGAAATTATGGAAATTTGGGGTTTTGGTGGAAAACCTAGGAATTTACATTTCTTCGAATTTGACCACGATTTTGAGTATGGAATTAGGAGAAAATCACATGTTTGAGTTCCTAAGGTCATGGGTAACCTTTTTCTTCGAGAAATTTCAGAATCCGGGCACGTAGGCCCGAGGGTATTTTGGTCATTTCACTAAGCGGAGTTGGGAATCTGTATAATTTGAATTTCTAACAAGTATTTGAGCATGTTCTCATTAGTTTGTCGTTAATTGGCTAGCTTTGGTGCATTGTGCGTCGGTTCAAGCCTTCGGAAGAATGTAGAACGCCGGATATGAGTCTTCGGAGCGAGGTGAGTCTCCTTTCTAATCTTGTGAGGGGGAATTTACCCCATAGGTGAGTTAAATTGGTTATGTGCTCCTATTTGCGGGGGCTACGTACGCACGAGGTGACGAGAGTCCGTGCGTAGCTACTATTTGCTATTGTCCGGGTAGCTAGGACCCAAAAGCATGAATACTTGAATTAATTGTAAATTCTTGGATAGCTCAAATTGCTTGTGTCACATGGAATTTGTAAATGAATTTCCAAAGAGATTTAACCTTACTTGTAAAATTTTGTTAAAAGAGGAATTTATATATATATCGATAAACGCTCTCTGATAAGTTCTTACTTGATTGATTGAGCATGTTATATTTGGATTAATTGTGAACCCTTTGAGGGTTTGGATTTCTTAAATCACATTAAATTTATAAATGGATTTCTAAAAAGACTTAAGCTTCGCTTCCTCAGAGTATTTAAAGAAAGTTGGCCTTTCTTGGATAATTGCTCCATGTTGACTTATTGACTGACTGTCTATCTGTGTGTGTTTATTTTGGAACGGGCCGAATGTGATACGGCAGATTAATAGATGCATCTACAGGCGCGCCGTCGACCCTCGGCAAGTGCACATTTACTTTCTGTTGGATCGGGCCGTAATGGTACTACAGATGTGATACGGGATGTTTCTCCCGGTATAGCTAATCAGATCATTGTCGTCGCCCTATAGAAGAATATTTTATTGTTTCAGCCCAGTAGCGGTATTTTCGAGGGCTTTGAGGCTAGCCACAAGTTGCCGCAATGCTTATGAATGACTATTCAGCAGTAGTAATATGATGGTAGGGTGTTGCCCACGTGTCAGGGCAGTGAATGATTTCAAGGGAGGTTTACTCAATGCATAATCAAGAGATTCAGTACGTTATTCCCGGCAGGGGGAAAGGTAATCGAACTAAGGAGGGTCAGGTGGATTGGTGGAAGTAATGAGACTTGGTAATTGCAAGCGTGGTGGAATTTTTCTTCTATAATTGGGGTGCAGTCATCCTAATTGGACGTATAAAGTTTGTCGGTGTTATGATTTTCTACAATTCGCCTCTGAGGCAGGGTATTGTGAAATAGTATTAGAGATTCAACTATCAGATATCGCTGGATGCGGTGGTTCAGGATTGAATCAGTATTTTTATTGTTGACGGTTCGAGAAAGATGACCTTCGGAAGGGTTTGGAGTTAGTAGCAAATTGAGGATTCAAGTTCTATGAAGATGAATTTTATTAAGGCAACAACCGAGCAGCAAAAGATGAAAAAGGCATGCGAGAAGTGTCAGGCGGAGTTTTAAATTGCTAAAAGGCCAGATACATGAAGCAAAGGTTGAGTAATCGATTAAGGGGATGAGCTCCGCCAATGTGGGAGAGTGGCAGAGATGCATATGGGCTTGTAGTGGAGGGACCACGCACCTTAAGAAGAGTTTGGAGTGATTTGATAATATTAGTGATTGGTGATTAGGGTCTACGGATTCAATTTGGAGCAGGGGGTTCTTGTGCGGCCGGAGGTTTATTATAACGGGAAGGAGCCGCTTAAGTAAAGAAGGATGCAGCATGGATTTGAATTGGGAGGATGTGGTCGCACACTTCAATGATGTCCACAAGGGGTAAAATGGACCTGTGCAACTGGAGTGTGAGCTCAGACTCATGAAGGGTCATTGATGTCGTAGTAATTGCACCCTGTGCAACAGTGTCGGAAGGTGCCGGGGAGAGCCTTCTATAGGTGGATTAGCCAAGTGAGCAGATTAGCAGTCGCGTGGTTGGCGAGGCTTCTGCGAAGAATTTTATCGGGTGTGTAGCGAAGGGGTCGATCGTGCGAATGTGGTGGATGATTTAGAGTATAAGAAAGAGGTTTTACAGAGAGATCTCGAGAATTTTGGCGGTTGATTGTGCAAAGTTATGTCTATAAGGGATAAAAAGGAGGAGTGAGTTCCAGATTGGTGAAATTATGGCTTCAAGCTAAGTGGGGGAGTCCCACCGCCTGTGATAGGGTTGCAGAGTTGATTGCTTGCAAGGTTTCTGGTTATTAGTATGTTGATGGGTTATTCTAGCTACGGGAAAAGAACATAAGAGATGAATTGAGCAAAGGGATTGTTGAAATGCATGTTATGACTGGCCTTATTGGCCCATGTTCAGACTTGGGGAAGGATTCAGGATTTATGCCTTGTATAAATGCAGGTTTCAAGGAAGTGATTCCACCAGGTGCCTCGTCGAGGGGGTATTCATGTGTTATAAGATTTATGGAGTTGATTATATTCGGGGCCAAGTAAGAGCGGGTGGCTCTCAGCAGCGGTCCTAGTGAAAAATTCCAAAGATGAAGTATAATACCTAATGATTTCGAGCCTATAGGCGCAGTTGAGAATCAAGCTTATGCAATAGCTTACGAATGGAGACTCAGAACGATCTGTGATGCTTTGGCTCGTGGTGTAGCAATTGAAAGATATGAAATGGTTCGTGGGATTTGAGACAGCATGGTCTCGTGATTCGAAGTCGCTCAGGATGAGTGCAGAGGGAGTATGTTATGTGTTGGAAGAAATCAGTAATATCCTTAAGGCAATCAAGGATAAATTGGAAGAAGGTAGTTGATTGGCCATAGTTGAATTTGGCATATTGGTGTTGGAAGTCAGTTTCTGCAGCGTGATCGAGTTATGTAAGTGATTTGTGATGGCACGTATCAGGCTTGTTAGCTGCCGCAATCGATGTTATTCAGAAGCCTTCTATTGTTATGGCTTGTTGTGTGGAAGCAGATTCCGGGAGGGGCTATGGTGGCTTAGACCACTGCTTAGAGATTGGTATACTCTACGGTTATGAAAGATTCGCCTGTGTGCTGCTATGGTACTCCAGAAGTGTGTTCAGTAGAAGGTTCTTATATAATGAAGTGTTAAAATGTTAATGTTTAAATCGTGTTCTATTGTATGTTGCACATTGGTGCAGTGAGTAGCATGGGAATTTGAAGTGAGGATCAAAGTTGCGGCTTGGTGCTGGTAAGGAATGTCTCGGCTCGGATGAGCAGGAAGGGAGCTTCGGTGTTTAAGGTAAGTTGGCATTGTCTTCAGCATCACCTGAGATTGGTTCTTAGTAAAGGGGGCTTGTATCATGGTTAATGATTCTTGATCGCTTTTCAGCGTTAGTGCGGTCGGTGGGTTGGAGGTAGGACCCAGTAAATTGTTATGGTAAATTGTGGGGGAGTGTCCCACAGGAAGGTTTCATAGAATGTGGCGCGTAGTCACTTGACTGATTTAAGATCTAGACCGAGTATGAGGATTGTGGTAATATAATTAATTTAGGAATTTATGCCTGGAGGGCACTCTGTTTATTGGGTTATGGACTGTGGAGGTTTGCTCCGGTTACGATGGTTGTCCTAGTGTGTTATGAGAAGAGGAAAAGTAGTATGGGCCTTTGAAGAGTTATTGGCTTAGTTTCATGTGTTCAGGATCGACTTGAGGTCGGTGGATGGGTGTAAATGTGAATTTGGGCCCTATGTCAGGCCAGTGGTGTTCATTTCAGTAATGCGCTCCTTATGTGGGAGCAGTCAAAGTGTTATTTCATTGGCAGATATATTTCATGAAATGATGTATCGCGCCGTATGAGTTGTGAGACGGCTTGGTAAATTCTTATGTGTTAAGGTTCCGCGTGGCGATGATGTTATGTGAGCAGGATGGCTCTTGAGACTTAGGTCTTGTATCGCACCTCAGTTGTGTTTGAGTTTTGTGGCTTATGACGCCATATGTTCCCTCATGGATGGTATTATGCACTTAGCGTGCTTATGACCGATATTCGGTATGTTGTATAATGAGCAAATTTAGCTCGATGTATATCTCCTTATGTGAGTTCTACGTATGGATCGGTTGGCCCGCCGCCATAGTTATGTTGTTCGGATCGGGTTGCGCGCCGCAACAGCGTAATGTTCAGTACGGTTCCCCATACCTGTTTATTGTGTTCTGTTTCCTATTTTCTAAGGAAAGTTCGTATTAGTGCGGGAGTTAGATAATTCTTTTTAGAGTTCATTTTCTTTTTGTATCGCATTATTAAATTGGTAACTTATTGGCACATTGTGGTATCACATGAGACTTTTGATTATGTCCGGGGTGGCTTATTGCCTGAGCAGTTCGTACTGGGCGAGATGAGCCCATTGAATTCAGGATCAGTGCAATCTGACTATATAGAGTATGTTAAGGAGCAAGATCTCCACTTGATTCAGAATATGGTGATGTTTCCTGTCAGAAGTATAGACTCAATGATTGGTCGACTCGGCAATGATTATGAATTTCTTCACATCTCTTCTGTTGTGACGGTGTTGTAAGAGTTGGAGTAAGACCTATGTATGTTATGGGGTGCAATGGGGGCACCAGATTCGTGGAATTCCAATTAAGTGGAACAGAAAATGTTATCGTGATCCGGTGAGTAAAATGATGAAAAAGTGTGAATTCAGCAAAGTTGTGCAATCATGATTGGGTACAGCGTGTGGTGGTTGATACGGTGATTGTATGTTGGAAGCAGGTCGGGCATAGAATTCCGGATGTTGGAATTGGGCCCTAAGGCTTATTTGCTTTAATAAAAAGGGAATATCTTCAAAATTTGATCGAGCTGATGTGCTCAACTGAGTTGTGGTAGCACGGGAAGGTGCACGAGGTGTTAGACAGTGATTTCAGACTACTCCAGCATAGTTCTCAGCACGTTCGAGGACGAACGTTTGTTTAAGTGGGAGAGAATGTAACGACCCGACCGGTCGTTTTGAGTCCTAGCACTCCGTTCAGCAGTCGGAGGCCATGAACAGCTTCATTTCAGGTATTATGACTTGTACGCGTGGTCGGAATTAAGTTCCGGGAAGTTCAGAGTTGAGTTAGAAAGAGAATTCTCATTTGAGAAGCTTAAAGTTGAAAGAATGAACTAGGAATGGATTTTTGAGTAAACGACCTCGGAATCAGGATCTGAAGGTTCCAGCAGGTTCGTATGATGATTTCAGACTTGGGCGTATGCCCGGTTCGGGTTTTGGATAACCCGGGAGTGTTTTGGCGCCTATTGTAGAAGTTATCATTTTAGATGGAATTCAATAAGTTTGGTTTGAAGTGCATTTCAGTGTTATCGATGTCCGTTTGGGATTCCGAGACTGTGAATAGCTCCGTATGGTGATTCTGGAGCTGGGGGCGCGATCGGAAGCGAATTTGGAGGTCCGTAAGTCATTTTGAAGCCATTTGGCTAAAGATTGAAATTTGAAGGTTTTTGGAAAGTTTGACCGGAGGTTGACTTTTTGATATCGGGGTCGGAATCAAATTCCGGAAGTTGGAGTAGGTCCGTAATGTCAAATATGATTTGCGTGCAAAATTTGAGGTCAATCGGACGTGATTTGATAGGTTTAAACATCGGAAATAGAAGTTGGAAAGTCCAAAGTCCATAAAGCTTGAATCGGGGTGTAATTCATGGTTTTAGCGTTGTTTGATATGATTTGAGGCCTCGAGCAAGTCCGTAATGTGTTTTGGGACTGGTTGGTATGATTGGTTGGGGTCCCGGGGGCCTCGGGTGAATTCCGGGTGGTCAACGGATGGAAAATGGATTTTTGGGAAGGCTGAGTCTGCTGGTTGCTGATGGGACCGCAGAAGCGGCCCGCAGAAGCGGTAGAGGACGCCGCAGAAGCGGACCTTGTGCGAAGGATCGTGGACCGCAGATGCGATCAAGGTTCCGCAGAAGCGGGACCGNTATAGGTGCCCGTAAAAGGTTTTGGGGACCTAAAAATGGAATATCTTCCAAGAAATTCTGGAGCCATTCAGCTTCCTCACCGACCTTATCTAAAGCTATGAATTCAGATTCCATTGTAGAACGGGCGATGCACGTTTCTTTGGATGATTTCCAAGACACTGCTCCACCCCCAATTGTGAAAACATATCCACTCGTGGATTTAACTTCAGATGATCCGGTGATCCAATTTGCATCACTATATCCCTCGACCACGGAAGGATATTTGTTATAATGCAAAGCATAATTTTGGGTATGTTTCAGATACCCCAAAACTCGTTTCATTGCCATCCAATGTATTTGATTGGGATTACTTGTAAACCGACTCAGTTTGCTAATAGCACATGCTATATCTGGTCGCGTACAATTCATGATATACATCAAACTTCCCAATACTCTTGCATAGTCCAGTTGTGAGTCACTTTCACCTTCATTCTTTTGAAGTGCATAACTCACGTCAATTGGAGTCTTGGCAATTTTGAAATCCAAATACTTGAACTTGTCAAGTACCTTTTCAATGTAGTGAGACTGTGATAATGCTAGACCTTGTGGAGTCTTGCGAGTTCTGATTCCTAAGATCACATCAGCAACTCCTAAGTCTTTCATGTCGAATTTGCTAGCCAACATGCGCTTTGTAGCATTTATATCTGCCATACTTTTGCTTATTATCAACATGTCATCAACATATAAACAAACAATGACTTCATGACCTGGAGTATTTTTAATGTAAACACATTTGTCACACTCATTGATTTTAGTTCCATTTGCCAACATTGTTTGGTCAAATTTTGCATGCCATTGTTTGGGTGCTTGTTTAAGTCCATAAAGCGACTTAACAAGTTTGCACACTTTCTTTTCTTTACCAGGAACCTCAAAACCCTCAGGTTGATCCATGTAAATCTCTTCCTCCAATTCTCCATTTAGGAAAGTTGTTTTAACATCCATTTGATGGATTTCAAGACCATACACGGCCGCTAGTGCCACTAACACCCTAATAGATGTTATCCTTGTTACTGGCGAGTAAGTGTCAAAGTAATCAAGGCCTTCCTTTTGTCTATAACCTTTGACAACAAGTCTTGCCTTATATTTGTCAATAGTGCCATCAGCTTTAATTTTCCGTTTAAAGATCCATTTCGAACCTAAAGGCTTATTTCCTGGAGGAAGATCAACCAATTCCCATGTATGGTTATCCAAAATTGATTGAATCTCACTATTGACTGCCTCTTTCCAAAATGCTGAATCAGAAGACGACATAGCTGCTTTAAAAGTTTGAGGCTCATTATCAAGCAAGAATGTCACAAAATCTTGTCCAAAGGAAGTAGATGTTCTTTGACGTTTGCTACGCCTTGGATCTTCTACACTTGGAGTATTTTCCTTTGGTTCTTCCCGAGGTTGTTTAGGTCTTTCACTAAACGACTCGCTTTCAGTTTTATACGAATAGATGCTTTCAAAGAATTCAGCATTATCTGATTCCATTACCGTATTAACATGAATCTCGGGATTATCGGATTTATGAACCAAAAATCGGCATGCTTTACTATTTGTAGCATATCCAATGAAAACGCAATCTACTATTTTTGGTCCAATTTTAACCCTTTTAGGTAAAGGAACTTGTACCTTTTCTAGAGACCCCCACACTTTGAAATATTTCAAGTTGGGTTTTCTTCCTTTCCGTTTTTTCATATGGAGTAGATTGCGTTTTGCTGTGGGGTACTCTGTTGAGTATTCGGTTAGCTGTAAGGATAGCTTTCCCCCACAAACTCTGCGGTAATTCGAAACTTATTAATAAAGAATTCATCATTTCTTTTAATGTCCGATTTTTCCTTTTCGAAATTCCGTTGGATTGAGGTGTGTAAGGTGCAGTAGTTTGATGGATAATTCCATATTCCGAACATATTTCTGCAAATGGAGATTCATATTCTCCACCTCTATCACTTCTAATTATTTTGATCTTTTTATTCAATTGATTCTCTACTTCATTCTTTTATTGCTTAAATGCTTCAAGTTATTCATCCTTACTATTAAGCAAATAAACATAACAATATCGAGTGCAATCGTCAATAAAAGTAATAAAATACTTTTTCCCACCTCGAGATGGTGTCGACTTCATATCGCAAATGTCGGTATGAATTAAGTCTAAAGGATTTGAATTCCTTTCAACAGACTTATAAGGATGTTTTACAAACTTAGATTCAACACATATTTGACATTTCGATTTATTACATTCGAATTTAGGCAATACTTCTAAATTAATTAACTTCCGCAAGGTTTTATAATTGACATGTCCTAAACGAATATGCCATAAATCATTTGACTCCAATAAATAAGAAGAAGCTGAAATTTTATTCATACTGTCGACAACCATTACATTGAGTTTGAAAAGGCCCTCCGTGAGGTAGCCTTTCCCAACATACATTTCATTCTTGCTTACAACAACTTTATCAGAAACAAATACACATTTGAATCCATTCTTTACAAGTAAAGAAGTAGAAACTAAATTTTTCCTAATAGTAGGAACATAAAGAACGTTATTGAGCGTTAACACCTTGCCGAAAGTCATCTTCAGGAATATCTTCCCATAACCTTCAATCTTGGGTGTTGCATTATTTCCCATGGAAATCTCTTCTTCCGGACCAACAGTAGAGTAAGTCGCAAATGCTTCTTTGACAGCACAAACATGTCGAGTGGCTCCAGAGTCAATCCACCACTCCTTCCGATATCCAACTAAGTTGCATTCCGAAAGCAATGCACAAAGATCATCATTGTCATCATTTTTCTCCACTATGTTGGTTTGTCCCTTCTTCTTATCCTTTTTCGGGAGATGGCAATCATGGCTTTTGTGACCAACTTTTCCACAATTGTAGCAGTTGCCCTTGAATTTCTTTTTGTTCTGCTCCTTAGTCATGTCAAGAAGACCTCTTCCTCTTTTTACTTTTTTTAGTAGTCTCCTCAACGACATTAGCTCCCATGATCGTTGAATTTCCACGGGACTTATTCTCGGCTGTTTTGTTGTCTTCCTCAATCTTTAGACGTATCACAAGATCTTCCAACGTCATTTCTTTGCGCTTGTGCTTAAGATAGTTCTTGAAATCTCTCCACGACGGAGGCAATTTTTCAGTCATTGCAGCCACTTGAAATGCTTCATTCACGACCATACCTTCAACAATAAGGTCGTGAAAAATAAGTTGAAGCTCCTGAACTTGGGTTCCCACAGTTTTGCTGTCTATCATTTTATTGTCTAGAAACTTGGCAACCACGAACTTCTTCAAGCATGCATCTTCCGTCTTGTACTTCTTCTCAAGTGCGTTCATAATTCTTTCGAAGTATTCATCGCACTGTACACATTGTACAATTCATCCTCTAAAGCGCTTAAGATATAGCCTTTGCAAAGAAAATCTGCCTGCTTCCACGCCTCAACAAACATGAACTTCTCATTGTCCGGCATGTCCGCAGCAGGAACTGGAGGCTCTTCACTAGTGAATTTCTGCATACCAAGTGTGGTAAGCCAGAAGAACACCCTTTGCTGCCATCCTTTGAAGTTGGCTCCAGAAAATTTCCCCAGTTTCTCGGCCGGAGGAACAACCGTGCGGCTTGACGAGGCTATCGTCGTTGCAGCAATAGTCGCAGAAGGACTTCCGTTATCAATTGCTATTTCTCACTGTCAACAACAGAAGAGTTCAATTAATGGCAAAAGTAGAATAGTAAACAATACTATAATCAGTAAACAGTACGTAAAAACTGAAGTTTTTATATACTCTTACACAGAAAACGATGAAGCTTTTTTATGTTCTTCAAATCGTTTTCTGAATTTCAATATTCTGATGAAGTTTTTATATCTTCAAATCAGAACAGTAAAATTCAGACGGAGTAGAAAACCACAAATGTTTTTATCTCCACAAACAGAATACAAAACATAATAAAATAATTTCCTTAAGATTGTTATCAAAACTGTATTACTGTAAAATTAATAAAATAATAAACTTTCTGAAAACCAGAAACAGAAAGTTAGTAGAACTAGAGCGTCAAAATATATTCTGGAAATAGTATAGTAACTTCAAAATGAATTCTGAAATTAGTATAGGAATAAATCGAGCCCACTGAATACACAGTGTGTCCTAAAGGAAATTATTCCCCTCAAGTACCCGAGGTTCTGGAAAATATCCTCCCAGGATAGAACGATTTAACTCACTGGAGTGTTGGTACCAAAAATACCGATGGACAGCGAACCACTTGAAGGCTGTAAAACACACTGGAATTTTATGTGCAGAAGAAGAAGATCAGAAAATTCCGTAAGTAAATATTCTGGGATTTGAAGGAATATTTATAGCCAATTTGAAACTGCTTCTGAAAGTTTGCAACCTTTCAGAACAGCCATAGCTGTTGGAACAGGTTTGACACTGGTTCAAAATAGCCATAGTTGTTGGAGATATTGCGGGAAAAAAATAAACGGATTTAAAATAATTCGGGAAAGAAAACGGACCGGACCGGACCGGGTCACGGGTCATGGGTTATTCCGGATTGAATTTTTATTAATTAATTAAATTTATTTAATTAATTATTTGAAAAGAATTTTGTCCAAAAAGATTAATCAATCAATCTTTGACCAAATCCAAATCCGAATCCGAAGCCGAAGCCGAGCGAGCGACGACGATGACGGCGCGAGGCTTGCCTTCTTCTTAACTCTTTAAGAGCTAAAAGATGAGCTTCTCTATATATACACAAAGATTTTCGTTCCTTCTACCAATGAGGGACAAAGTGCATTAGTAAAGTGAACTCATTCAAATTTTCACTTTCCTCCATTTCTTTTCCCACCATTTTCCCTTCACACCTCTTTTGTTATTAATAACAAAATCCAACAATCCCCCACATGAATGGAAAATGGCTATAAACTTAAAGGAATGCACGGACGTGTGTGTGTTTTACATGCAAGAATTAATTGCATCTGGATAAGTAGGTTTCCCTTTGAACTTTCCGTAGTGAACTTATATCGGATATACTCGGTCAATTGGTAGATTTGATACCGTCGAGCTTTGTTGCATACCTAGACAACATAAGTCACACAATCAATCCTTAACCATCTATGGTTGTCACGGTTGTGTTCGTTTCAGCCATGAACACCGCCTGGTTTCATAAGAGCTTAGAGAATGGGCCTTTACTTTTATTCCCCTTGAAGCGGCTTACACTTCATGCTCATATAGGTGATTCCTAAACTTGTAATCCTAAAGACACACTATCTGGTCATATCGTGCCAGACTTAGCAAATCATTAAAAAGCTTTAAGCTTTATTGACTCATCAAAAGTCTTAATGCTTACCTTGTTTTTGAACACTGTCTTAATCACGAGAATGGGTTGAGTTATTTGACAATGTTGAACCGTCATTCATAACTTTGCTTGATCTCTTTGAACCTAGCTCTTTGGATCTCCAGTCTGTTAGGTAGAATTACCGCCATGATGACTTGTCCTAGGCCTTTTAACCCCATTCCCTTTGATGATCTTTCAACTGCCTCTCTAGATAGGACTTTTGTAAGTGGATCTGACACGTTATCTCTTGACTTTACGTAGTCAATTGTGATAACACCACTAGAGAGTAGTTGTCTAACGGTATTGTGTCTCCGTCGTATATGGCGAGATTTTCCGTTATACATAACGCTCCATGCCCTACCTATTGCCGCTTGACTATCACATTGTATACAAATAGATGCCAAAGGTTTGGGCCAAAATGGAATATCTTCCAAGAAATTCCGGAGCCATTCAGCTTCTTCACCAACCTTATCTAAAGCTATGAATTCAGATTCCATTGTAGAACGGGTGATGCACGTTTGTTTGGATGATTTCCAAGAAACTGCTCCACCCCCAATTGTGAAAACATATCCACTTGTGGATTTAACTTCAGATGATCCGGTGATCCAATTTTCATCACTATATCCTTCGATCACGGAAGGATATTTGTTATAATGTAAACCATAATTTTGGGTATGTCAGATACCCCAAAACTCATTTCATTGCCATCCAATGTATTTTATTGGGATTATTTGTAAACCGACTCACTTTGCTAATATCACATGCTATATCTGGTCGCGTACAATTCATGATATACATCAAACTTCCCAATTGTAACGACCCGACCGGTCGTTTTGAGTCCTAGCACCCCGTTCAGCAGTCGGAGGCCATGAACAGCTTCATTTTAGGTATTATGACTTGTACGCGTGGTCGGAATTAAGTTCCGGGAAGTTCAGAGTTGATTTAGAAAGAGAATTCTCATTTGAGAAGCTTAAAGTTGAAAGAATGAACTAGGAATGGATTTCTGAGTAAACGACCTCGGAATCAGGATCTAAAGGTTCCAGCAGGTTCGTATGATGATTTCAGACTTGGGCGTATGCCCGGTTCGGGTTTTGGATAACCCGGGTGTGTTTTGGCGCCTATTGTGGAAGTTAGCATTTTAGATGGAATTTCATAAGTTTGGTTTGAAGTGCATTTCNGATGCGATCAAGGTTCCGCAGAAGCGGGACCGCATCTGCGGAAGTGGTTATCGCAGAGGCGAAAAAGGGGGCAACCTGGGCGAACCGCAGAAGCGGAATTTTTGCCGCAGAAGCGGAACCGCTGATGCGGTTTGGCCTTCGTAGAAGCGAAAATCGCTGAAGCAGTAAGGTTAATTTAAATCGTGGTTTTGGTTCATTTCTTTCATTTCTCATGGCTTGGGGCGATTTGGGGAGCTCCAAAGAGTGGAACTTCGTCATCTATGTTGAGGTAAGTTATCCCCATCACTTTTGAGTTAAATATATCAATTATGTTTGGAATTAAGCTTGAAAATTAGTGTAAATTTGGGGGTTTTGGTGGAAAAACCTAGAAAATTATAATCTTGGATTTTGGTTACGATTTTGAGTATGGAATTAAGAGAAAATTATATATTCGAGTTCCTAAAGTTATGGGTAAACTTTATCTTCGAAAAGTTTTGGATTCCGGGCACGTGGGCCTGAGGGCGTTTCGGCCAACTTTCCAATCGGGGTTAGGAATTGCTATAAATTAGTCGTAATGAATATTTGAGCATATATTAATGGATTTGCGTAACCATTGTCTAGTCTTGGAGCATGGTGCATCAATTGGAGTCCTCGGAAGAATGTAGAATGCCGGTTTGAGTCTTCGGAGCGAGGTGAGTCTCTTTTCTAATCTTGTGAGGGGGAATTTACCCCATAGGTGAGTTAAATTGGTTATGTCCTCCTATTTGCGGGGGCTACGTACGCAGGAGGTGACGAGAGTCCGTGCGTAGCTACTATTTGCTATTGTCTGGGTAGCTAGGACCCAAAAGCATGAATACTTGAATTAATTGTAAATTCTTGGATAGCTCAAATTGCTTGTGTCACATGGAATTTGTAAATGAATTTCCAAAGAGATTTAACCTTACTTGTAAAATTTTGTTAAAAGAGGAATTTATATATATATCGACAAACACTCCCTGATAAGTTCTTACTTGATTGATTGAGCATGTTATATTTGGATTAATTGTGAACCCTTTGAGGGTTTGAATTGCTTAAATCACATTAAATTTATAAATGGATTTCTAAAAAGACTTAAGCTTCGCTTCCTCAGAGTATTTAAAGAAAGTTGGCCTTTCTTGGATAATTTCTCCATGTTGACTTATTGACTGACTGTCTATCTGTGTGTGTTTATTTTGGAACGGGCCGAACGCCTCGGCAGATTAATAGATGCATCTATAGGCGCGCCGTCGACCCTCGGCAAGTGCACATTTACTTTCTGTTGGATCGGGCCATCGCCTCGGTATGATTTTCGCATGATATCTTTTATATATTGATGCATGAGGAATCTTAAATGATGAAACTGCCTTTCATGGCTTAAGATGAACTGATTAAATGAAGAAAAGTAAAATCTTGAAAGTCCTTTGTAAATTGTTAAAAAGTGTTTACCTGTTTTACAGCTTTTTGAATTAGAACATGCTATATGAATCCATGATTTCCTCAACCGTTTAGTATATTATTATTGTACCGCTAGTGAGTGTCCAGGTTGACCATCTCGTCTCTACCTCTTCGGGGTTAGGCGGGATACTCACTGAGTACACGTTGATTACATACTCATACTACACTTCTGTGCATTTTTGTTGCACAGGTATATGTTACTTTAGGTAGCAGCACGGATGATTTGGGGTCTTGGTGAGCCGCATTGTTCGAGACGACCCGCGGCTAGAGTAGTCCCCTTCCAGTACTTTATTTATTTATTTCCTGTCCACTGTATTTCGGACAGACATTGTAATTTATTTTCCTTATCAGTAGTTGCTCATGCACTTGTGACACCGGGTTNCAAGCCTTTGGAAGAATGTAGAATGCCGGTTATGAGTCTTCGGAGCGAGGTGAGTCTCCTTTCTAATCTTGTGAGGGGGAATTTACCCCATAGGTGAGTTTAATTGGTTATGTGCTCCTATTTGTGGGGGCTACGTACGCACGAGGTGACGAGAGTCCGTGCGTAGCTACTATTATGCTATTGTCCGGGTAGTCTAGGACCCAAAAGCATGAATACGTGGATTAATTGTAAACTCTTTGATAGCTTAAATCGCTTATATCACATGGAATTTGTAAATGAATTTCTAAAGGGATTTAACCTTACTTCTTAAAACTTGTTAAAAGAAAGATGGATATATTTTGATAAACACTCCCTGATAAGTCCTTACTTGATTGATTGAGCATGTATCTCTATGTGTACCTGCGTCGCATGTATGATTCGCGAGCAGGATATGTGTTTATTTTGGAACGGGCCGCACGCCTCGGCAGAAAATAGATGCATCTATAGGCGCGTCGTCGACCCTCGGCAAGTGCACATTTACTTTCTGTTGGATCGGGCCGTCGCCTCGGTATGATTTGCGCATGATATCTTTTATATATTGATGCATGAGGAATCTTAAATGATGACATTGCCTTTCGTGGCTTGAGATGAACTGATTAAATGAAGAAAAGTAAAATCTTGAAAGTCCTTTGTTTTAAAAGGTGTTAACCTGTTTTACAGCTTTGTGAATTAGAACATGCTATATGAATCCATGATTTCCTCACACGTTTAGTATATTATTATAGTACTGCTAGTGAGTGTCCAGGTTGACCATCTCGTCTCTACCTCTTCGGGGTTAGGCGGGATACTCACTGAGTACACGTTGATTACATACTCATACTACACTTCTGTGCATTTTTTGTTGCACAGGTATATTTTACATTAGATAGCAGCTCGGATGATTTGGGGACTAGGTGAGCTGCATTGTTCGAGGCGACCCTCAGCTAGTGTAGTTCCCTTCCAGTACTTTATTTATTTATTTCCTGTCCACTGTATTTCGGACAGACATTGTAATTTATTTTCCTTATCAGTAGTTGCTCATGCACTTGTGACACCGGGTTTTGGGATGGTTCTTCGAAAGATGTGTGTCAATAGTTATTTCTCAATTTGAATTGAAACAGGGATGGTTTTATATATGAAAATGGAAGGAAAACTCTTAGATTTTCAAAGGTATTAAAAGAGAATTTAATTGATAATTTAGTTGGCTTTCCTGACAACGGTGTCCGGCTCCATCACGACCCGTAGTGGATTTGGGTCGTGATACCAATACTCTTGCATAGTCCAGTTGTGAGTCACTTTCACCTTCATTCTTTTGAAGTGCATAACTCACGTCAATTGGAGTCTTGGCAATTTTGAAATCCAAATACTTGAACTTGTCAAGTACCTTTTCAATGTAGTGGGGCTGTGATAATGCTACCTTGTAGAGTCTTGTGAATTCTGATTCCTAAGATCACATCAACAACTCCTAAGTCTTTCATGCCGAATTTTCTAGCCAACATGGCTTTGTAGCATTTATATCTGCCATACTTTTGCTCATTATCAACATGTCAACAACATATAAACAAACAATGACTTCATGACCTGGAGTGTTTTTAATATAGACACATTTGTCACACTCGTTGATTTTAAATCCATTTGCCAACATTGTTTGGTCAAATTTTGCATGCCATTGTTTGGGTGCTTGTTTAAGTCCATAAAGCGACTTAACAAGTTTGCACACTTCCTTTTCTTTACTAGGAACCACAAAACCCTCAGGTTGTGTCATGTAAATCTCTTCCTCCTATTCTCCATTTAAGAAAGCTGTTTTAACATCCATTTGATGGATTTCAAGACCACACAAGGCCGCTAGTGCCACTAACACCCTAATAGATGTTATCCTTGTTACTGGCGAGTAAGTGTCAAAGTAATCAAGGGCTTCCTTTTGTCTATAACCTTTTACAACAAGTCTTGCCTTATATTTGTCAATAGTGCTATCAGCTTTAATTTTTCGTTTAAAGATCCATTTCGAACCTAAAGGCTTATTTCCCGGAGGAAGATCAACCAATTCCCATGTATGGTTATCCAAAATTGATTGAATCTCACTATTGACTGCCTCTTTCCAAAACGCTGAATTAGAAGACGCCATAACTGCTTTAAAAGTTTGAGGCTCATTTTCAAGCAAGAATGTCACAAAATCTGGTCCAAAGGAAGTAGATGTTCTTTGACGTTTGCTACGCCTTGGATCTTCTATACTTGGAGTATTTCCCTTTGGTTCTTCCCGAGGTCGTTTAGGTCTTTCACTTGACGACTCACATTCAGTTGTATACGGATAGATGCTTTCAAAGAATTCAGCATTATCTAATTCCATTACCGTATTAACATGAATCTCGGGATTATCGGATTAATAAACCAAAAACCGACATGCTTTACTGTTTGTAGCATGTCCAATAAAAACGCAATCTACTATTTTTGGTCCGATTTTAACCCTTTTAGGC
Organism: Nicotiana attenuata; assembly: GCF_001879085.1. Taxonomy (NCBI): domain Eukaryota; kingdom Viridiplantae; phylum Streptophyta; class Magnoliopsida; order Solanales; family Solanaceae; genus Nicotiana; species Nicotiana attenuata. Next base: position 25,531 of record NW_017671216.1, on the reverse strand, counting down.
AAAGGAACTTGTACCTTTGCTAGAGACCCCTACACTTTGAAATATTTCAAGTTGGGTTTTCTTCCTTTCCATTTTTCATATGGAATAGATTGCGTTTTACTGTGGGGTACTCTGTTGAGTATTCGGTTAGCTGTAAGGATAGCTTCCCCCCCACAAACTCTACGGTAATCCGGCTTATTAATAAAGAATTCATCATTTCTTCTAATGTCCAATTTTTCCTTTCCGCAGTTCTGTTGGATTGAGGTGTGTATAGTGTAGTAGTTTGATGGATATTCCATATTCCGAACATATTTCTGCAAACGGAGATTCATATTCTCCACCTCTACACTTCTAATCATTTTGATCTTTTTATTTAATTGATTCTCTACTTTATTCTTGTATTGCTTAAATGCTTCAATTGCTTCATCCTTACTATTAAGCAAATAAACATAACAATATCGAGTGCAATCGTCAATAAAAGTAATAAAACTTTTTCCCACCTCGAGATGGTGTCGACTTCATATCGCAAATGTCAGTATGAATTAAGCCTAAAGGATTTGACTTCCTTTCAACATACTTTTAAGGATGTTTTACAAACTTAGATTCAATACATATTTAACATTTCGATTTATTACACTCGAATTTAGGCAATACTTCTAAGTTAATTAACTTACGCAAGGCTTTATAATTGACATGTCCTAAACGAATATGCCATAAATCATTTGACTCCAATAAATAAGAAGAAGCTGAAATTTTATTCATACTATCAACAACCATTACATTAAGTTTGAAAAGGCCCTCCGTGAGGTAGCCTTTTCCAACATACATTTCATTCTTTCTTACAACAACTTTATCAGAAACAAATACACATTTGAATCATTCTTTACAAGTAAAGAAGTAGAAACTAAATTCTTCCTAATAGTAGGAACATGAAGAACATTGTTGAGCGTTATCACCTTGTGGGATGCCATCTTCAGGAATATCTTCCCATAACCTTCAATCTTGGCTGCTGCATTATTTCCCATGGAAATCTCTTCTTCGGGACCAACAGTAGAGTAAGTCGCAAATGCTTCTTTGACAACACAAATATGTCGAGTGGCTCCAGAGTCAATCCACCACTCCTTCGGATTTTCAACTAAGTTGCACTCCGAAAGCATTACACAAAGATCATCAATGTCATCTTTTTTCTCCACTATGTTGTCTTGTCCCTTCTTCTTATCCTTTTTCGGGAGACGACAATCAGGGCTTTTGTGACCAACTTTTCCACAATTGTAGCAGTTTCCCTTGAATTTCTTTTTGTTCTGCTCCTTAGTCTGTCCAGAAGACCTATTCCTCTTCTTAATTTTTGGAGCAGTCTCCTCAACGATATTAGCTCCCATGATCGATGAATTTCCACGAGACTTCTTCTTGGCTGTTTTGTTGTCTTCCTCAATCTTTAGACGTATCACAAGATCTTCCAACTTCATTTCTTTGCGCTTGTGGTTAAGACAGTTCTTGAAATGTCTCCACGAAGGAGGCAATTTTTCAATCATTGCAGCCACTTGAAATGCTTCATTCATGACCATACCTTTAGCAATAAGGTCGTGAAAAATAAGTTGAAGCTCCTGAACTTGGGTTCCCACAGTTTTGCTGTCTATTATTTTATAGTCTAGAAACTTGGCAACCACAAACTTCTTCAAGCATGAATCTTCCGTCTTGTACTTCTTCTCAAATGCGTCCCATAATTCTTTCGAAGTATTCATCGCATTGTAAACATTGTACAAGTCATCCTCTAAAGCGTTTAAGATATTGCCTTTGCAAAGAAAATCTGCCTGCTTCCACGCCTCAACAATCATGAACTTCTCATTGTCCGACATGTCCGCAGCAGGCACTGGAGGCTCTTCACTAGTGAATTTTTGCATACCAAGTGTGGTAAGCTAGAAGAATACCCCTTGCTGCCATCCTTTGAAGTTGGCTCCAGAAAATTTTCCCGGTTTCTCGGTCGGAGGAACACCAGTGCGGCTTGACGAGGCTATCGTCCTGTTAGCAACAGTTGCAGAAGGATTTCCGTTACCAATTGCCATTTCTCACTATCAACAACAGAAGAGTTCAATTAATGGCAAAACCAAAATAGTAAACAATACTATAATCATATGATGACCCAAAAGGTCATCACTTATTTTAGAAACAAATTCAGTGTTCCGAGGCCTAAAAACCTCCTCTTTACCTCACCACGACTTGCGTGCGTGGCCCGGACCTATATCCGGAAAGCCTTCTATGTGAAAATATGAGAAATAGAAATTTCTAGAGTTAAAATTTGATTATGGTTGACTTTGGTCAACATTTTTAGCAAAGGGACCCGAATCCATATTCCGACGATCCCGGGAGGTCCTCGGTAAAATATGGGACTTAGGCGTATGCCCGAAAATGAATTCCGAGGTCCCAAGCCTTAGAAATCAATTTTTGAAAGAAATTATTTTGCTGAATTATCTAAGAAATGAAGAAAAGAATTAATGTTTGAAACCATGGGTATCGGGCCCGTATTTTGGTTTCGGAGCCCGGTACAAACTTGTTGTAGTATTTAAATGATAACTGTGAAATTTGGTGAAAAAAACAAACAGAGTTTATTTGACGTGAGTTGGACTTCCGGTTGAAGAGTTATGAACTTTAAGTGTTCTTGACATGAGTTTTGAGGTTTAATTCATGGTTTTACATGTTAATTTGATGATGTGATCGCACGAGTCGGTCCATATGATGTTTTTGAGTTAGTATGCACCTTTGGTTTCAAGTCCCGAGGGCTCGGGTGAGTTTCGGGTAGGTTCCGGGATGTCCTAGGCTTAAAACATAGCTATTGCAGGTTCAGAGAAGTGCAGATCTCTGAACCCGCCAGTGCGGTCCGCATTGGTTTTGTGCTGTCCGCGGTGAGGGCTTTGCAGCCGCACTCGGTTTGTTGCGGTCCGCACAGGTTCACTTATCCGACTTTGGAAGCCTATATCTTTTGATATACAAGGAATATTGAGATGATTCAAAAAGGAAAGTTGTAGCCCTCGTGTCTAGTTTCCAGAAAGGTAAAGAAATCACAATTTGGACATCTGTAGAGAAAGTTATGGCCAAAATACCAAAGCATGTCACTGCAGTCAACATTGTGAGCTCCGCGGCCGTACTCGATTTCGCGCGGTTCGCACAGAGGGTCTGAGATGGGTATATTTAAACAGGATTTTCAGTTACTTTTCATTTTTCAAAACCCCAAAAACATAAGAGGCGATTTTTCAAACAACCTTTCTTCTCCAAAACATTAGTAAGTGATTTCTAACTCATTTTCTTTACTCCTTAACTTCTTTTTACAAGATTTTATCCTAGAATCTAGGGTTTTCATGGTGGAATTGGGAATCTTGGAAAAAACCTAAGAATATTGAAATTTGGGGATTTAGACCTCAAATTGAGGTCGGATTCCAAAACCAATTATATATCCGGGCTCGGGGGTGAATAGATAATCGAGTTTTGGTTCGAATTTCGGGTTTGGACCAAGCGGGCTCGGGGTCGATTTTTGACTTTTTGGGAAAAACTTTAGAAAAACTTATTTCCATGCATTAGAATTGTTTCATTTAGCATTTATTGATATAGTTAAGTAACTTGTGGCTAGATATGAGTGAGTTGGTGGTGGAAGCAAGAGGTAAGGCGATAGTTGAGGCTTGAATTGTGTTCGTGGCATCTAGGTAAGTGTTTGGTCTAACCATAGTTTGAGGGATTAGGAGTTGTGTCCTATTTGCTATGTGTTATTTGTTGAGTACGACGTATAGGCATGGTGACGAGTATCTGTACGTCGGAGTCAAGCATGCCCGTGAGTCTTACATTATGATTATTATGACTCCGTTTGTATTGCTTATGCCCTTTTGTGATGATTTTTATTTTGGGCAAAGTTTGTGGAAGAAATGGTAATATTTGAACATTGAGGAGCGTTGGCTCAAATTGTGAAGTGAATTGTGAAAGAATAATTGGCAATTGAACCTTATAGAGAGTTGTCTCAAATTGTGAATCGAGTTGTGAAGTAAATATGAAAACGAGAAGAGGATTATGGTATTGTTCCCTTACTGGGATGTTGTTGTTTTGATATTGTTCCCTTGCGGGGATCTTATTATGATTTATTTATTTTCCTTGCCCTCATTGTTTGCGTTTGTTATTTGGGTGAGGAAGAGTGTAAAGCACGAAGGAGATTTGTGATTATTTCTTGGGTGAGGAAGAGTGTAAAGCACGAAGGGTGATGCCGTGTATTGTTTTGGTGAGAGAGTGTTAAAGCACGAAGGGTAATGCCGTGCATTGTTTTGGTGAGAGAGTGTTAAAGCACGAAGGGTGATGCCGTGCACGTGTCTTTGATTTCCTGATCTTATTGATAACTGAGTTATGGTTTCTCTACATTTAATTGTTGGTTTTCTGTTGATACTTGTTGACCCTGCAGCATGATCCCCTTCCTTTCTGTTGATACTTATTGTACCCCGCAGCATGATCCCCTTCCTATATTCAATTGAACTGTGGTGATCTTGATATTTATTCGTTGTTCTTCTGTTATTATTCGATGTCCCCGCAGCATGTTTCCCCCTCCCATCCTTAGCTGTACATTTCTGCTTGTATTGTTCCGCTGTATATGATTTAACTGCATAGGTTTGCTTGGTAGCCTGGTCTTAGCCTCGTCACTACTTCGCCGAGGTTGGGCTAGGCACTTACCAGCACATGGGGTCGGTTGTGCTGATACTACACTCTGCACTCTTTTGTGTAGATCCCAGTGCTGTAGATTACGGACCGTAGTGAGATTGCTGTTTCGCGTTAATCAGGCGACCCGAGGTAGTCCTGCAGGCGTCCGCAGGCCTTGGCGTCTCCTCCTAGCTATTATTCCTGTTTCTTTCTTGTATTTCCAGAGACAGTGTTGTATTATTTCTTTTAGACCTTTTTTTGTAGTACTCTTAGACACTCTGTGAAGTTGCGACACCAGTCTTGGGTAGATTCTTATGAATTGATATTTGTAGCACTATTAAAACTTTGAAATTTATTCTTCCGCCTATTAAATTATGTTGTTTATTAATTGTTGGTTCTAAATTGTTACAGAATTAAAAATGGAAACCAGGTGAGTAATTCAATTGGTTGGCTTGCCTAGCTTTCACTAGTAGACGCCATCACGACCCCCGAGGGTGGGAAATCTGGGTCGTGACAAGTTGGTATCAGAGCTCTAGGTTACATAGTTCTCACAATTCACGGACAAGCTTATTAGAATCTGAGGGATCGGTACGGAGACGTTTGTATTTATCCCCCAGATGCTACAGAGTTAGGAAAAACTTCACATCTATTCTTTCTTGTCGTGCGACTTGATTTCTCAATGCTAGTTGAACTTCCTCTCTTGTTCCTTCGCGAATGGCGTAGTCACGTACCGCTCCTTCAGCGAGCAGCAACACAGACCGGTGATAGATCAGCTACGTCTTCGGAGCCTTGAGAGAGATTATTGTTTGGCTAGACCAGTTGGGTCACCAGCTTTGACTTGGGATTATGATTTTAGAAGAGAACTATGGGATTGAGTAGTGTAAAAGTGTTGAATTGAGACCGTGTAATTGAAAGTGTCTGAAAAGCTGAATTCGAGGTTGTTTGAAAAGTGTCAAATTCAAGGTTGTCTGAAAAGTGTCGAATTCAAGGTGTGTTGGTGAGAAAGGAGTCGTGCCCTTTTTATAGTGTAGAAGGCGAGCAGAATAAGGTAGGAGAATAATTAAAAAAATCAGTTGTCAATCAATTACACAAGTTTCCCTTTAGTTAAGGCAAGAGGTTGATCAAACACTTTTCCAAAGCAGCACAAGAAGGGTAAATACACAGAGATTTATTCAGGGAAAAAGTCTGATAGCACGCGGTTTGCGCAAATAAGGAAAGGCAATCAATCAACAGCCAGTAAAATCAGAAATTGAAGATTTCATGTGAATGAACTAGGTCAAGAAGATGGGAAAGATCTTGACTTAAGGAAAATCAGTACTAATCAATTAAACCTAATAAAGGATTCTGAATCATAAGATGGAAAACCTTTTCGAAAGAAAGAATTTATCACACATATAAAAACACACAACCATGCTCAAGTACGAAGAACTGTTGTGCTGATCAGTAGAAGAATTTAAAAGTTCAGAGTCGTAAACAAAGAGATTCGAAATTAGTTCATAGACTCAGAATGAGTCTAAAAGAGTCGAGGGTTCCAAAATAGAACCCTAATCCAAACACGAGATCAACCTCGTCAAAACCCCCAAATTCTAGGGTTTCTACTTCGAATCAGATACAGAGACGAGGAGGCAGGTAATTGAAATAGGCTCAGAGATCTCTTTAAGAGACTCATGAGAAAACAAACAGATACAATAGATAGTTTGAAACAACAAAGCGAAGAAACTGATTCGAAGCATAGTGAGGGTAGAAGGAACATGTTTTAAGAAAACCTGGGACTTAAACAAGTTCAGAAGCGAAAAGAGGTAGTATAACACTTAAGAAAACAGTAGAAGAAACATTTTTAAAGAGAACTCAAACAAGGTCCAGTAAAAGGGCAAACAAAGAACTTAAGAACTCCGTAGGAGATACATAGAGTAGGAGAGCACAAAATACCAGAAAAATATATCAACAAGACATATAGGAAAAACATAGTAGGACGAACATGTAATCATGGTGTATAAACACAGTAGAAAGACAAGGCACATAAGAACATATATAGTAGAAAAACATAAGAAAGCAGTAGAAGCACATGCGTGACAAATATACACAAAGGAGAAGAAAAGTCGGAGAACAGTTTGAGTTTTTCCAGAAACCCTAAATCGAAGAGAAATAATTTTTGAAAGAAAAATTTGGGGAAAACGTTTAAGAACTCAAGTAGAGCACAAATATAGAACCGATTTAAGAAAACAAACAGAGAAAATCTCGAATAGCTAGGGCTTTAGAGGAACCCTAAAGCGAGAAAGGCTTGGAAAAGGTCCGATCTAAGTCGGATGAGTCAGAACCAGGCTCGAAATGCTTTGGATACGCCGGAGTAAAGCCGGAGAGGCCATGGAACCTTGATTCGGAGGAGATTTGAACGGACACTATCGAGGTCAGACCTCGAAACTTCGAACACCAAGCGTTCAAGAGCAGAGGGAGGTGAGTATAGGCCATCCATGGCCTGAGAGGCCATGGATTCCGGTGAGATTGAGGTCGAACATGGTAGAAGACGATTAGGGTTTCAAGAACCTTCGAGAGAGTTTGAGAGAGGAAAGGAATTCAGGGGCGGCTGATTGAGTGAAATGAGTTAGGGTTGGGGGTTTAGGTGAATTAAAATGGTAAGGGGAGATCGTAGCCGTTGATCAAATTGATCAACGACCTGGATTAAAGGGGTTTGGGTCGGGTAATTAAACGGGTTGGGCTGGTGCGGTTTGGATTCAAAATTGGATCAATTAGGGGGGTCAATGTGGCCATAATCGAAATATAATGGGGCTGCAATTGAAACGAAATGAGGTCAAATTTTAAATAGCCAGTTTTTCCCCGTTTATTTTATAAAAATAGTAAAAATGATTTTGAAAGCAAATTAAAAGTACTGGATCAGTTAATAATATATAAAAATTAATTTAAAAATATTGGAACCAATTTCATAATTATAGAATGCTATTAATTCTTAAAATAGGCTAAAATTGCAATTACGTGCAATTTATCCTTTAAAATACTAAATAAATTGTAAAAAAAAGAATAAAAAATTACCTTAGCTATAAATATGAGAGTAAAATAAGTTATCACCAAAATGATAATTTTGGGAATAATTATTTGATTTTTTTACTGCTAAAATGGGCAATAAATTGATTTAAAAATCCTTTAAAAATTAGGAAAAATACTAAAACACTTGGGCATACTTATATATGCTATTTTGAAAGTATTTGCAAGAAAAAATACTTAGGGAAAAATTGGGTATCTACAGCTACCCCTCTTTACCCGGGAAGGATGAAAGAGTTGTCGGGTAAAGATATGATGGCCAATTTTGACCGAACGAAACGGTTCGAAGAATTTGACTGTGCTCTGGTTCCTGAGCTGCCTATATATCCCTGGTCTTACAGGAATCAGGCCACATGTAGTTCAGGATCCGTCGGCGGAGTATGGCGATGGAGATCTTTCAAGAACGGACGCGATACTTAGGTTGAGATAGGTGGTTAAGAGTCTAGTAGGGCTGCGGGAACCGGAGCGGGATCGCTCCTGCTGAGATGGCCGTTGCTCGCTGGTTTACCTGAAGATAAGCAATATGCGCATGTATTGTGCATAAATTTAAACATGATGCAATTTCCCGTCGGACCATGAATGCTGTCCTCGGAAGGTTAGGATGACGTCCTCAGACCATGATGTCCTGGGCCATGAAGCATATAATAAAGAATTCGCAGGCTATGAAATGATGCTCTCGGGCTATGAGAATGATGCCTTTGAATAATGTTATGCAAGAGATAAAAGGAGTCCTCAGGCCATGGCATGGTGTTCTCGGGCTATGCGAATGGTGCCTCCGAACAATGACGCCCTTGGACAGTTTGGCGATCTTTCAGCCCATGAAATGCAATAAGTGGCGATCTTTCAGCCGATGCAAGAATGTAAATAAAATGGCGATCTTTCAGCCGGTGCAGGATTTAAATGAAGTGGCGATATTTCAGCCATGCAAAAATGTAGGTAAAATGGCGATCTTTCAGCCGATGCAGGATTTAATTGAAGTGGCGATATTTCAACCATGCAAAAAATGTAAGTAAAATGGCGATCTTTCAGCCGATGTAGGATTTAAATGAAGTGGCGATATTTCAGCCGATGCAGATGGAGGTAGAGCTTAACCTCGGAAGGCAGAATAATAGCCTTATGCAATGAAAAAATGCGGATGGAGACAGAGCTTAGTCTCGGAAGGCAGAATGGTAGCCTTATGCAATGTAGGAAATTCAGATGGAGGTAGAGCTTAACCTCGGAAGGCAGAATAGTAGCCTTATGCAATGCAAGAAATGCAGATGGAGGTAGAGCTTAACCTCGGAAGGCAGAATAGTAGCCTTATGCAATGCAGGAAATGCAGATGGAGGTAGAGCTTAACCTCGGAAGGCAGAATGGTAGCCTTATGCAATGCAGGAAATGCAGATGGAGGTAGAGCTTAACCTCGGAAGGCAGAATAGTAGCCTTATGCAATGCAAGAATGCGGATGGAGACAGAGCTTAGTCTCGGAAGGCAGAATGGTAGCCTTATGCAATGCAGGAAATGCAGATAGAGGTAGAGCTTAACCTCGGAAGGCAGAATAGTAGCCTTATGCAATGAGAAATGCAGATGGAGGTAGAGCTTAATCTCGGAAGGCAGAATAGTAGCCTTATGCAATGCAGGAAATGCAGATGGAGGTAGAGCTTAACCTCAGAAGGCAGAATAGTGGCCTTATGCAATGCAGGAAATGCAGATGGAGGTAGAGCTTAACCTCGGAAGGCAGAATAGTAGCCTTATGCAAAAGATGAAAGACGAATATTAATAAAAATTCTTAGCTGGTAGCTGATAGCTGGTAGCTGATTGTGATCTTGTGGCTGTTGGGGATATTGCATGCGAATGCGATTGTGAGGTGATTATTCAAAGAGTTGTATTCCTGAATAGTATGAGTGTATAATATATAATTTTGCGACTTGGGTGCCTGCATCCAAAGAGAAATCGTGAGTTTCGTAAAGGGGAAAGGTTAGTTCGTGTCCCCGCTGACTTTGCTTGCCCTGCTCGGCTTTGATCTGATGACACTGTGGGTATCATTGGGGTAGCGTTGCTAAACAGAGTAATTTTGGTGACAAACATGCATGATTTAGTAAAAATATAGCGTAAATGCATAATTAAAAAAAATAAAAAATAGTTTTCTTTAGATAAAACAACGACCGAGACGTGGTCCAAGACATTGCAACTTCTTTTGCTACTGAATTTTTAGGGTCCTCCTCAAAATTCTGCCCCAGTTTGCTGGGTTGCTGCTTCTGACGGCTGCTTGCGATGATCGGCCGAAGTTACTTTGGAATTTTTAGGGTCCTCCTCAAAATTCTGCCCNATCAGGTCAGGCGTAGTTCAATTCACATCATATGAGGAAAGCATAAAGATTACACATAGTAACGCTTGACTGCATCTGAATTGACCGGCTTTGGCCAGACTTTTCCGTCCATTTCTGCAAGTATGAGGGCTCCTCCTGTCAGAACCCAGTGAACTATGTACGGACCCTGCCAGTTGGGAGAGAATTTCCCTTTGGCTTTATCTTGATGCGGGAAAATTTTCTTTAGCACAAGTTGCCCCGGTGTGAACCGTCTTGGCTTGACTCTCTTGTTGAAGGCTCTGGACATTCTGTTCTGATACAGCTGACCATGGCAAACTGCATTCATTCTTTTACCATCTGTGAGGGCTAATTGTTCGTAATGACTCTTCACCCATTCTGCATCGTCGAGTTCTGCTTCCTGTATGATCCTTAGGGAGGGAATTTCTACCTCAGCGGGAATGACCGCTTCTGTACCGTAAACCAGCATGTAGGGAGTTGCCCCAGTTGATGTGCGGACTGTGGTGCGGTACCCCAATAAAGCAAATGATAACAGCTCATGCCACTGTTTATGCTTTTCTATCATCTTCCTTAGTATCTTCTTAATGTTCTTGTTGGCGGCTTCTACGGCTCCATTCATCTGAGGCTTGTAAGCTGTGGAATTCTTGTGTTTGATCTTGAAGGTTTCACACATAGCGTTCATCAAGTCGCTGTTGAGGTTGGAACCATTGTCGGTAATGATTGATTCTAGAATCCCAAATCAACAAACGATACGGTCACGAACTAAGTCTGCCACGATTTTCTTAGTCACTGCTCTGTAAGATGCTGCTTCAACCCATTTGGTAAAATAGTTAATTGCCACGAGGATGAATCTGTGCCCGTTGGAAGCGGCCGGCTCGATTGGACCAATAACATCCATTCCCCAAGCGGCGAAGGGCCATGGTGAGCTAGTTGCACGAAGCTCATTTGGTGGCACCCTTATCATATCTGTATGTATCTAGCAGCAGTGGCATTTTCGGACGTACTTGATGCAGTCCGTCTCCATAGTCATCCAGAAGTAACCAGCACGGAGTATCTTCTTGGCTAAGACAAAGCCGTTCATATGTGGACCACAGGTCCCGGCATGGATTTCTTCTAGTAGCCTGGAGGCTTCTTTTGCATCGACACACCTTAGTAATCCCAAATCCGGAGTCCTCCGATACAGGATTCCTCCGCTGTGAAAGAAGTTGTTAGACAGTCTCCGAAGTGTGCGCTTCTGAGTGGTATTTGCAAGCTCTTGATATTCTCCTTTGGCCAAATATTCCTTGATGTCATGAAACCAAGGTTTTCCATCCGCTTCTTCTTCGACATGAGCACAATAAACTGGCTGACATAGATCTTCACGGGAATAGGATCAATGAAGTTCTTATCTGGGTGTTGTATCATGGACGATAGGGTAGCCAATGCATCGGCAAACTCATTTTGGACTCTGGGAACATGCTGGACCTCTGTCTTTGTGAACCTCTTTCTCAACTCCAGCACATGGTGCAGATAAGGGAGTATCTTGGAATTCTTGGTCGCCCATTCTCCTCGTACCTGATGTATAAGTAGGTCTGAGTCCCCAATTATTAGCAACTCTTGGATGTTCATGTCGATGGCCATCTTGAGCCCTAAGATGCAGGCTTCGTACTCGGCCATGTTGTTGGTGCATGGGAAGCTGAGTTTGGCGGATACCGGATAGTGCTGACCAGTTTCTGATACTAGGACTGCTCCTATGCCAACTCCTTTGAAATTTGCTGCTCCATCGAAAAACATCCTCCAACTATCATAGGACTCTGCAATGTCTTCTCCTATGAATGATACCTCTTCGTCCGGAAAATACGTCTTTAGGGGCTCGTATTCTACATCCACAGGGTTTTCGGCGAGATGATCCGCTAGTGCCTGTCCCTTGACTGCTTTCTGGGTCACGTAGACAATGTCGAATTCACTCAGCAGGATTTGCCACTTGGCTAGCTTGCTAGTGGGCATGGGCTTCTGAAAAATGTACTTCAATGGATCCATCCTTGATATGAGATACGTAGTATAGGCATAGAAATAGTGCCTCAGCTTCTGGGGTACCCAAGTCAAAGCACAACAGGTGCGCTCCAACATAGAATATCGAGCTTCGTACGGAGTGAACTTCTTGCTGAGATAGTAGATGGCCTGCTCCTTTCTCCCCGTTTCATCATGCTACCCTAGAACACAACCGAACGCTCCATCCAATACCGCAAGGTAGAGTATTAGGGGTCTACCTGGCTCGAGCGGGACCAAAACTGGCGGTGTTGACAAGTATTCCTTAATTCTATCGAAGGCCTTTTGGCAATCATCGGTCCATTTGGTAGCGGCATCCTTTTTCAACATCTTGAAGATCGGCTCACAGATAACTGTAGATTGTGCTATGAACCGGCTGATGTAGTTAAGTCTCCCCAAGAAACTCATTACTTCTTTCTTATGCTTTGGCGGTGGCAATTCTTGAATAACTTTGACCTTTGATAGATCCAATTCTATCCCTCAGTGACTCACAATGAACCCAAGTAGTTTTCCGGCAGGAACCCCAAATGCACATTTCGCGGGATTCAGTTTCAGGTTATACTTTCTCAATCTATTGAAGAACTTCCTTAAATCTTCCATGTGATCAGCGGCTTTCTTGGACTTGATGATGACGTCGTCTACATATACTTCGATCTCCTTGTGTATCATATCATGGAAAATGGTGGTCATGGACCTCATGTAGGTGGCCCCCGCATTCTTTAACCGCATGGCATCATCTTGTAGCAGTACATTCCCCATTGCGTAATGAAATCCATTTTCTCAGCATCTTCTTCATCCATCCAGATCTGATGATACCCAGCAAAACAATCTACGAATGATTGCAACTCGTGCTTGGCGCAATTATCAATCAGGATGTGTATGTTTGGCAAGGGGAAGTCGTCTTTTGGACTGGGCCGGTTGAGATCCCGGTAGTCGACACAGACTCTAACCTTCCCATCCTTCTTTGGCACTGGCACAATGTTGGCTAACCATGTTGGATACTCTACTACCTTGAGAACCTTAGCTTTGACCTGCTTAGTGACCTCTTCCTTGATTTTGAAACTTATATCTGGATTGAATTTTCTGAGCTTCTGTTTTACTGGCGGACAGGCCGGGTCAGTCGGCAGTTTGTGAGCCACAATAGATGTGCTCAGACCAGTCATGTCGTCATACGACCAGGCGAATATGTCCTCATATTCTCTTAGAAACTCTGTGTATTCTTCCTTTTCTGATGGTGATAAGTTAATGCTGATTCGTGTTTCTTTGACGTTTTCTGCATCTCCCAGGTTAACAATCTCAGTCTCGTCCAGGTTGGACTTAGGTCTGTTCTCAAAATTCTCAACTTCTTTAACGATCTCTTTCGGTATATCATCTTCCTCTGAATCTATGTCCGTTAGTTGCGTTGTCTCGTTGCATGTCACAGTCATTGGTTCATCAATATAAGTAATAGTAATGCTGTATAAGTAAAGTAATAAGAGTAAGATTTATAAGAAAACTGAAGTGCTTTGATAAATTCCATAAATGTTTTGAACACTTGGAGCTCTTTCTTGCAAAAACAAAAATGCGAAAGGAAAGTAAACTAGTAAAATAAAATAGTGCATGGTGCTTGTTCAGCCTTGCTACCCTGAGGCACGCCGGGCTCTGGTGGTTCTGACAGTCCAGTTATCGAGGCGTGCTCCTTTGCTTACTGCCTGTATGGAAGGGCCTTCCTCCCCCTCCTCTTAAAAAATGACACAGCAATCTATATCATCGTCTTCTAGGAACAAATTCCTCATTGCTGCTAGTATTTCCTCTTCTTCTGACCCATAGATAACTTCGACCGGTTGGAAATTCTGTTCCAAGCGTGGTATTGGCTGCTCCAATGGATAGTAAGGACCACGCCAGGGCGGCGACCATTCATTGAATTCTTTCCAGGTATATTTGTACCCCAATCCGAAAGTGCTGCCGTGTTTCTTGAGCTTGATGGGCTTAGCGATTCCTTGGAGATTCTTGCCAAGTCCCTTGCCAGGTTCATACCCGCTCTAGTTCAATATGCTTTCAATTTTGTTATCCCACCACTTATCCTTATCAACAACGTTGACTCGCTCGATGTGGTGGTAAGTTTCCCCACCTATCCTTCTTCTTGCTCAAATTGCTGGAATGGTCTAGCGGGTGTATATGGGATTGCTGCCGTCGCCATGAATGATCACCTCTTGGTGGCTCCACTCAAACTTCACTGTCTGATGTAGTGTTTGTGAGCACGTGATTTTTGCCCTATATGAATAATTCCTAAAAATTTTAAAATAAAATGATCTTTTCTCTATTTTTACAATTTTTGTGAATTTTGTGTCATTTTTGGTAATTGTTGCATTTTTATTTGTTTTTTTGTTCATATGGAAAATATAAAAATACATTTGGCATTTGCATTTAGGATTTAATTTCACATTTAGGATTAATTAGGGGTTAAGTTGTATGAAATAACAAAATAGTCTATTTTGCATTTTTAATTGGAGTTTACTTTAAATAGGACTTAATCAATTAGCTCAACTTTGAAGATATACTAGGTCTTTAATTTTTCATTTTACAAAATCAGGAAAAATATAAAAAAAAAAATATAAATACAAAATGAAAAAGAAAGGAAAAGGAAAATATTTGGGGCTGCTTTAATTGGGTTAATTTTAATTAGTTAGGTCCAGTCCAAACATACCCCAGACCAGCCCAATCCACGCCCCAGCCCAGTCCGATCCAGAGATGCCCAAAACGGTGTCGTTTCATAGTGAATCAATCTCAGCCTTTCGTCCATACCAATCTAACGGTCCAGAGTTGTCCAGGGAATTTACATAAAAATGTAATAATCCCTGTACAAAATCAGAGACCAAAATCTCTCTTCCTCGTACCAACTCCCCCCCTGTAACGCCGGTGCCGGCCACCCTAGCCCCACCATCTACCACCGTCCCTCCGCCGTCCGCCGCCAGCCGGAAATCGTCGCCAGCGGCGGCGATGCTCCGATCAACCCCAAAATTACACCTCCGGTTCTCCTCATTCCCCTCTTTCCAACCCTGCCTTTAGTTTCCCTCGAATCAACGCCGGGCCCTTCGAATATTAACTCAAAGTTTTCCGGCCACGACGAAACCCCACCCAAACCACCCCCAAATTACACCACCTAACCGCCTTCACCTCCTCTTTCAAACCCCCCAAGCCCCGTCCCTCGAATCTGTCCAGAATGTCACGAATCTAAAATTTCGATCCCGGCAGAACCCTAATTCAAAATCTTCGTGATTTTGGACCGCACCATCCTTAACCAGGTGTATTCTTGCGAAAACACACGATTAGGGATGTTGCGTGTCAAAAATCTTGAAAGATTCGAACGTCGTTGGTTGGCCAGAATTCCTAAAGCCAGTAAGTTTCTCTTCTCTGAGTTTTTGGTTCCTGTTAATTGTTAGTCAATTTTTATTTGTTTTCTGTGATTAGTTTGAGTGTTAGTTTGGTTAATTCTTAGTTTGTACTTCATCTTACCTTTGCCAGTTTATATATCCAAATGTTCGTTTAGGCCAACCAATTGATAGTTCTGATTTTCTTACTCGTTTTGATTCAAGTTGATATGCTTGCTTTTCTGATAATAAATCTAATTCTGACTCATTAGGTTAATAGGTTGATTTGTTGTTTTGGATCCGTATTTGTTCAATAGCTGTTGGTGCACGTCTAAAATTGGAGTTTTGGTTTGACTAAATGAACATGGTTTTTAGTTTAATTGGTTTAATTTCAGTTTGAGCTTCAAGTTCTATTAATTAATCTGAATTAGTTTAGGCTAGATTAGTTGTTGGGTTATAGCTGGCAGGTTTATCAATGGTCGGTAATTTCAGGAGGTTTTAAGGGTAGTTTAGGCATGGGAAAAGGGCAGTTTTATTAGATTTGGTAATTTTTAAAGGGGGGTAAGGATAGGATAGGGATTGTAATAAGTATAGAACTTTCTAGGATGGACTATAGTGTAGATTCTAATAAACTTAGGGTAGTTACTTGTGCCACAAGTCAGAATAAGAGGAAAAATTGTCAGAAATCTAGGGACACATTTTAGGCTAAAACGAAAATCCAAGAAGGGGTAAGTGCAAAAACTGAAACCTACTGTTTTCCCTACTTGCCTTGCCTATAAAGGCATGTTTTCTTGCTTGAAAGGGGAGTTTTTTTTGGGGGGGGGGGGGGGGGAACACTTTGAAATATGAGAGGATTAAGAGCTGAAATCCTAAAAAAAAAATCAAAAACAGTTGAAAATCGGCTAAACAACAAGCTGTTCCATTGAGGTCCATTCTGATTTCGTTTGCATCTCAACTTTGATAAAGCAATCTGAAGTATCAGTAGTCGTGTGAAATGGCTTAAACTGGCTGCTTTTGAAGTCTGAGAATTGAAATCTGGGTTGGGGGTTGATGTTTCACTGGGTTCTGAGTTGATTTCCGGGGTTCTTATTGTTGAATCCGGTTGGCATTTGCTGCTGATTTGCCTGCTGCTTTGTTGCTGATTCCCCTTTCTGTTTTGTTCTCCATTTACAGGTATTCTTCAGTTCTATGGATGTCACTTGAAGTGTATTTTGAAGCAGAAATTCGAAATCATGAAATGAAAAGTGTGATTGTTTGTTTGGACTCCATTTTGTTCTTCTTTCAAATTTGTGACTAATTATGGTAGCTTGGCATATATTGTTCCTATGACTGTAATACAGTACTTAAAATCAGGTTGAAATCGTTGCTTTGTGTGCTTTATCTTCAAGTGTATTTTCAAGTTGGAATCTGTATTAGTTAATAGATCAAGTGTATGGCTTCCTTTGGTTTGTGTGAATTAATCTTTAGTCTTGGCAACGACTCTATCATTTTAAATTGTTAAGTT
This sequence comes from Nicotiana attenuata, assembly GCF_001879085.1. Lineage (NCBI taxonomy): Eukaryota > Viridiplantae > Streptophyta > Magnoliopsida > Solanales > Solanaceae > Nicotiana > Nicotiana attenuata. Next base: position 8,640 of record NW_017671216.1, on the reverse strand, counting down.
TGGTAATTGGACTGTTGCATAGATTATATATTAAGCATGTGTTAAGAGTTGAAGACATATAGTTTCGTTTTTCTCTGTGATATAGTTATGTTCGAGAAAGGTCAAGGATGAAAAGATGTAGCCAATTTGCATATTGTAATGGTTTCAGGTTGATTTAGGATGATCGTAAGATCAAGCATGTGTTGTTATGATTTGGTATGAAATTCTGAATAAAACTCAGATTTAGTAGTCTATTCTACTTTCTATTAAATTAATCCACTTCCAATTATGACACTGATACACACACAAACGGGTCCATAAGGTTGAATTTGTTCCTGTGAGGGCTTGATCCTGGAGCACAATGATTGGATATCCATTGTAGCCTGATCGCACGTCTGAGTTGGGCTCATTACGAGGCCAAATCCCAAATTCTGCTTGTCTCTTTGTTGGTCCATTACTTCACTTGTATTGGCTCATAGCCCTTTTGTATAAATGGATTGTTTTCACATAAGCCACACTAGTTGATTTCAATGCGCCCCTTAACCACATTTAGTATTAATTGATTAGATTATTAACTAGTTGGGGTTCGCCATATTATACAACAAAAATGGCACTTGCACATCCTTCGCTTAATTAATTTTGTTTCAAACCTTAGAATCCGAGGCGTGCCATTTAGTAAATTTCATGGCCCTCGCAAAGCCGAAACGCGTAGTGGCTTTAGGCGCGTACTTTAATAATATTACTTTCCTAAATTCGGGTGCACATTTATGTGACCCAAATCCAAATCTCAACGAAGTCGAAATGTGTTAACAATCACGGGTACACTGGTGCGACGTGGTTCGAGAAACATTTTCACGACGTTGCAATTCTTATTAAAAATAAAAAATGAAAGCGGTTTACTAATAAAAGCACATGGGCTAGAACGTGTTTTGAAATCAGATAAAATCAAATACAACAGTTGAGCGACCGTGCTAGAACCACGGAACCCGGGAATGCCTAACACCTTTTCCCGGGTTAACAGAATTCCTTACTCGGATTTCTGATTCGCGGACTGTTAACAGAGTCATGATTTCCTCGGTTCGGGATTCAACCGGTGACTTGGGACACCATTAAACTCCCAAGTGGCGACTCTGAATATTAATAATAAATCCCGTTCCGATTGTGACAGCTCTGGCGACTCCGCTGGGGAAAAGAACCCAGAATCTCTGGTTCAGGGTTCAGAATTCGAGCTTAGATATATTGTTGTATTTGGCTTTCTCTGATTTTCCTACATGTTTCCTGCTAAATGTGCTAAATGCTTTACCGCTTTGATATTATCTGAACTGTATATAAACTGTGCCGAAACCCTTCTCTTCTCACCTCCGGGGATGTGCTTACTGGTTGAGACTCCCTATTCTGTTAGTGTCATACCTTGAAATAAGAAAGAGGCCGGACAAGTTACTAAGCCGGACGATCCCGCGGGTCCCCGGTACGTAGCCCCCTCCTCGACTCGAGTTGTCCGCTCGGGTACACAGTCTAGAACACATACCCAGGTTTTGAACCTAGAAGAACTTGACTCCATGCCGGATCCCTAGTAGGAACGCTTATCTGCATCACGTGCATTTTGACTTAGGGGACTCAACACAGGGGTTGGGTCCGTCTAGGACAGGTGTACCCGAAATAATGGACCATCCTGATGCATCCTACTTGTGCATTTATCTGTTTTGGACTCGCATGCTGACCGGCTTTGAATATCTGAGCAATATTGAAAAAAAAGAGAGAGAAAAAGAGAAATACCAGTGCGGAGAATTAATTACCTACTAGAAAAAAACCAATGGCCAAGTAGTGCCGAAATGCTGCCGGATTTTTGAGAAAGTATGAAAAAGAAGAAAAATAGTTTGTTTTGTTTGCCAATGGAAAAGAAAAACAAAAAGAGTCTTATTTTCAAATTAGTTCGTTTTATTTGCCACTAAAAAAGAAAATATAAAAAGAATCATGCTTTCAGAAAAGTGAATTTGCCAACAAAAACCAAAAAAAGAGTTATTTTCAAATTAGGGGTGTTTTCAAAATAGCTAGATTCATTCGCCCGAACTACGCAGGTTTGATTCTCACCGGGTGTGAGATACGTAGGCAACCCTCATCGGGTCCAACCACCCTTTTGCAAAATAGCCAAAAATACCAAAATTTTAAATTTTGTCACAAAATAAGTCGGGTGATGCCATTCTTGTTTAAAATAAGCCGAATGTCCCCAAATGGGCACCGGAAGGCTGTTTTTGCAAAAAACAGCCACCTTGAGTCAGTTTCAACGGTTAGCAGGCACAACCTTAAAATCTTCTCCCCGAAGTGCTGACAGGCCGTAACTGCAGAACCTGCCGTTTGTTTAAAAATTGGAAATTTGAACAAAAATAGTGTTATTTGCTTTTCTTTTTTAGGTCAAATATGTTATTAGATCACCTTAATAAATGTGCAGGATGAGCACGACTCAAAATGAACCCTTTTCAATCATGCATAAAATCCCTTTGGAGTTGCGTCTGTGGTGGAACGATTTGGGCAAAGAAGGGCAAGATGCGGTCAAGAAACATTTGAAAGGGCTTACCGGTTT
>NW_017671216.1:2262-5492 GCF_001879085.1 Nicotiana attenuata | reverse complement strand
AGCCGGGGGAAACTTACTTCGAGGGGTGCAACATATTACTACAAATGTGGATGATCGAGCATCTGTGCCATCGCCTCAGTTTTTGAACTACGGCTCTCCAGAAAAAACATGCATAGAAGAATTTTACACAAGGACTAAAGGAGTCAAATTGCCGGAAGGAGTCACGGATGGACAACATATTTCCATCCCTCACTGCTAGCCAAATAAAGTGGACACTGGGATGGTTACCCGTTGATGAAATCATATATATGCCAGCAGCCCGACCACATTTCCTTCTAATGGGGCTCAGAAGCATTCAACCGTACACACCGTATCGAGTGTTGAGGCAGCTGGGGAGATGCCAGATAGTACCCAAGGACGATGATCTTAGTTCGCAAGTGGTTTAGATTAGCCCTGATGGCCAGTTTCCTGAAGCAATAGTTCGCCAGATTTGGAACGAATGCCAATACTTAAAAAGGGATACTTGCGTACAGGATCGGGCCAAAGGCGAAGTGTCGCTAGGATACCTTGCTTGGTATAGAAGAGAATGTGAGCACGAAAGGCCAGCCAAAAGACCACACGTCCAGGAATTTGCTGAAGCATCGCAAGAACAGTGGGCGTGGTTAGCTAAAGAAAATGAGTACAGGGCCCGCGTAGGAGCGCTGGAAAAACAGGTCCAAGACCTCCGATTTGAAAATAGCTTGCAAGTCGCCGCTGACGAAAGTGAGAGAAAAAGATTGGCCAAAGAGAATGAAGTCCTACGAGCCCAAATCCAAAAGATGAAACTAGAGGCCGACAACCCCGTCAGAAGTGCTAAAGATACAAAGCTTATAGCAAATCTAAGGCAAAAGGTGAATGATTACAGTTTTGACCTCGACAAAGCAGAAAAGGAATTAGTTGGGGTCCGGAGACAATTGGCTAAAAATGCAGAAGAACGGGCTCGCATGGTTAAGCAGTTAAAAGAAGAATATGACAATAAGGTCGCAAGATTAAAGGAAAAGGCCATTGCCGCAGAAAACCGAATGATTAAATAGGCAAAGGACTTCAAAGTCGAGAGAGAACACTGTTACATGGAATTGGCCCAGTTAGAAAGGGACCTGCAGCAACTTCGAGAACAAAGCCAGGTGCTTGAGCAGACTTTGGAGGCTAGGGCCCAGCAGATAGGGCGGTTGCTTCAAGAGAAAGGAAGAATCCGAGAGAGAATCTTAACCTTTGCTCATTCTATTACCCGGAAATGCCAGATGTGCGAGAACATGACCCGTACCACCTTCTTTGCATCAGTAATGATATTTGTGAAGCAGATAATGAATGACTTAGACAGACTCCAAGGGGAACTTGCATATAGGCCCGCGGCGAGACCGAATGATGTCCCGCGGGCACCAGGAGCTTTACTGTATTCATGATTGTCTTTGAGTCTGCATTTCTTCTTCTACTAGAGTTTGCCTTCTGAGTCTGTATATTTTTCACCAGAGTCTGTATTTCCTTTTCAGACAGTCAGTTGATTGAGTCTGTATTTTGTTTGAACTAGGATAGGGATGGTGGAGTCTGTAGTTCTTTTTGCATCAGAGTCTGTTTTGAATCTTTGTAATAGACGTAGTTGCTATCAATAAACTTGAAAATTCCCGAAAATATTCTGCTTCTACTTAACATTTATTCTTCACGAACTACGCCTGGTCTGATTCACGCGGGGTCGTGATACGTAGGCAATCTCCATAGGATTCGACCATCTCTAAATAATAAAAAGGAAAACTAAAAAAAGAATGATACAATACCAAAGGAAAGAGAATCCAAAGAGGGAGAGCAAAACAAAGTGAAAAAGGGAAAGATAAGAGTAGGAACTAATTGGCAAGAGAAAGAAATGGAAAGCCAGGATGATGCATGTGATTAAACAGAGACATAATAACAACGTTTGACTGCTTAGGTGCATCCACCCATCAATGTGCGGTTATCTATTTGTTAATGCCCTAACCGCTAACAAGTCGTTGTTGATGAGTACAGGCAGGTGTTAAGCTGACTGGCATTCTGGCAACCCACCCTTACAACACCCGCTCCAAGGACAAGTCAAAAATGGCCAATCAAGATATAGAAGCAAGCATAGTTGACCCATCCAGAGAGGAGGAGGCAATGGATGTGAATACAATGAGAGAGGAGATGTATAAGTTAAAGCAGCAGATGGCCGAGATGTACCAGGCCTGGTCGAAGGAACATCCACCACCAGTCTATCCTGCCAACCCCAATTATCTCCCACCACCAGCTCAACCCCAAGATCCTCCCACAGTGAACTCATATCCTGCTCTCCCTACTCACCAGCAATATTATGGAACCACTTCTCAGACACCACCACTACCACCCTCCAAGCCAATTCCAGGTCCCCCACCACCAATCGCCCCAGTATTCGTGGCTCCTCCACCCACCGCATTACACAGATCCTCAAGTGAACCTCTGTTCCAAACCCAGGAAAACCACTACTACCCAACCGAACCCACCTTCAAACCCCCAAAACCATGCTTTTACACTCCCCATTTTAATTTCTCAGCTGAAGAAGAGAAACCTCTCAAAAACCCGGAACAAGAGGAGATGATACGAAAGGTCAAAATTTTACAGCAGTCCTTCAGAAATATGCAAGGACTCGGGGGTCAAGTGAGCGTGGCCTACAAGGACTTGTGCTTATTTCCTGACGTCCAATTGCCGGTGGGATTCAAACTACCCAAGTTCAACTTATATGACGGCCATGGTGATCCGGTGGCCCACCTGAGGGGTTTCTGCAGCAAGATGAGGGGGGCTGGAGGAAAGGATGAGCTATTAATGGCCTACTTTAGTCAAAGCTTAAGTGGAGCGGCGTTGGAGTGGTACACAAGGCAAGATCTTGCTCGGTGGTACACCTGGGATGACTTAGCTCAAGCTTTTGCATGTCATTTTCAGTACAATCTCGAAATCGTCCCAGACCGTCTGTCACTGACCAAAATCGAGAAGAAGCCCGGAGAAAGCTTTAGAGAATACGGTTTCCGCTGGAGAGAGCAAGCAGCAAGGGTTGATCCCCCGATGAAAGAGAATGAGATGGTGGATTATTTCCTTCAGGCTTTAGAGCCAACTTACTATGGCCATCTAGTGTCCGCTGTGGGGAAAACTTTCAACGAAGTTGTAAAGATGGGAAGCATGGTAGAAGAGGGTCTCAAGTCCAACAAAATTATGAGCTACTCAGCACTCAAAGCAACCACGCAGGCCATTCAAAGCGGCACCGGAGGAGTATT
>NW_017671216.1:0-1000 GCF_001879085.1 Nicotiana attenuata | reverse complement strand
ATGAACACCGCCGGGCGTTGATGAAGATTCTAAACGAAGCTCATGTGCCGGATAAAATTACTGTGAATCATCTTGAGAAGATTGCAAACAAGATTTTAGAGGTGAATAGGGTAACATTTTCTGATGACGAGTTACCACTGGAAGGAACTGAACATAATAAGAGCCTTGTACCTCACAGTGAAGTGTGAAGAGTTCCGTGGTAACTCGGGTGTTAATTGATAATGGGTCTAGTGCCAACATTTGCCCTCTTTCCACTCTAGAAAGGTTGCAAGTTGACAGGGAAAGCATTCATAAAATAGCATCTATGTACGGGGATTTGACGGCGGAGGGAAAGACACAGTGGGAGATATTAGTGTTGGAGCTAACAATAGGACCTGTGGAATTCACTATGGAGTTTCAAGTGCTCGATGTCAGTGTTTCCTACAACCTTTTAACTGGGACGGCCCTGGATTCATGTCCGCAAAGGCAGTACCGTCTACTTTGCAGTCAAATGGTCAAGTTTGAATGGGATCGGCAGGAGATCGTGGTCCATGGAGAGGACAATTCTTGTAATGCTATCACAGTCCTTCGAGGTAGTTGAAAATGATAAAGGTCCGTGGGTGTACCAAGTCATGGACACAGTGCCAGTTGATAAAATCCCGGAAGGGGAGTGTGTTCCTATGCCCAAGATAGCTGCCGCATCTGTTATGGTAGCCTCAGAGATGATAAGGAATGGATTCTTGCCAGGAAAAGGGTTAGGTGCTTCACTGCAAGGAATCATACAGCCAGTGTCTCTCCCCGGAAATCCAGACACTTTTGGGCTAGGTTTCAAACCCACTTCTGCTGACATAAGGAGAGCCAAAAAGATGAAGAAGAGAGTGTGGACCCTTCCAAAACCTATTCCTCGCCTTTCCCGTTCCTTCGTCCGGCCTGGTACTAAACGACACCCAGCAACAGTAATGCCAAATTCTGTGGTGATAGAACCTGACAAGGAGATGCTCGTAAGGTTCGAAAGGGTGTT
>NW_017671215.1:324893-333980 GCF_001879085.1 Nicotiana attenuata | reverse complement strand
AGATAAAATTACTGTGAATCATCTTGAGAGATTGTGAACAAGATTTTTGAGGTAAATAGGGTGACATTTTCTGATGACGAGTTACCATTAGAAGGAACTGAACATAATAGGGCTTTGTACCTCACAGTGAGGTGTGAAGATTCCGTGGTGACTCGAGTGTTAATTGATAACGGGTCTAGTGCCAACATTTGCCCCCTTTCCACCCTAGAAAAGTTGCAAGTTGACAGGGAAAGAATTCATAAAAACAGCATCTGTGTACGGGGATTTGACGGTGGAGGGAAAGACACAGTGGGAGATATTGTGCTGGAGCTAACAATAGGACCTGTGGAATTCACGATGGAGTTTCAAGTGCTCGATGTCAGTGTTTCCTACAATCTTTTACTGGGACGGCCCTGGATTCATGCCGCAAAGGCAGTACCGTCTACTTTGCATCAAATGGTCAAGTTTGAATGGGATCGGCAAGAGATCGTGGTCCATGGAGAGGACAATTCTTGTAATGCTATTACATCCTTCGAGGAAGTTGAAAATGATAAAGGTCCGTGGGTGTACCAAGTCATGGATACAGTGCCAGTTGATAAAATCCCGGAAGGAGAGTGTGTTCCCATGCCCAAGATAGCTGCCGCATCTGTTATGGTAGCCTCAGAGATGATAAGACATGGATTCCTGCCCGGAAAGGGGTTAGGTGCTTCACTGCAAGGGATCCTACAGCCGGTGTCTCTCCCCGGAAATCTAGACACTTTTGGGTTAGGTTTCAAACCCACTTCAACTGACATAAGGAGAGCCAAAAAGATGAAAAAGAGAGTGTGGATCCTTCCAAAACCTATTCCCCGCCTTTCCCGTTCCTTCGTCCGGCCTGGTACTAAACAACGCCCAGCAACAGCAATGCCAAATTCTGTGGTGATAGAACCTGACAAGGAGATGCTCGCAAGGTTTGAAAAGGTGTTCGATGAAGTGAATATGGTGGAACCCGGCGAAGGCCCGAGTGAATTTGATGTGCAGTTCATGGGATCTCAGGCTAAGCTCAATAACTGGGAAGCTACTCCTCTCCCAATTCGGAAGGAGTCATGGTAGTTAGTTTTGATTTTTCTTTGAGTACTAAATCTGGATTATTTCCAGGGTTGTAATTCAGATTTCTATGTTCCGTCCATTTTGGATGAGTTAAACCTTGTTATCTTACAATTATAATGAAATGCAATTTCTTCCTTTCTTCTCTCCTGATTGTCTTTATTTTCTTTTCTCTTTTGTACAGTCCCTTTTATGCTGATTCCAATGATGTGTCATGCGTAAGGAGTCGCCGGCCTAGTCTTGATAACCGATGTGAAATAGTAATACAGGAAATTGAGTGTGAGGATGGAGGGGAATTCGATAATGTGGAAGCTCTGGAAGAAATCATTAAAGAGTTAAATCAATTTGAGGAAAAACCCAAACCTAATTTGAATGACACAGAGGCAATCAATTTAGGGGATCAGGAGAATGTTCGGGAAACAAAAATAAGTGTCCATTTGGAAGTCCCGCTCAGGGAGGAGATAATTAAATTGCTACTTGAATACAAAGATGTTTTCGCATGGTCATATGATGACATGCCGGGTTTGAGTACCGATCTGGTGGTCCACAAATTGCCTGTTTATTCGGCATGCCCGCCTGTCAAGCAGAAGTTGAGGAAATTTAAAACAGATATCAGTGTGAAAATCAAAGAAGAGGTTACCAAGCAGCTTGAGGCGAAGGTCATACGAGTTACTCGATACCCTACCTGGTTAGCTAATGTGGTGCCTGTACCAAAGAAGGATGGGAAGACCAGAGTATGTGTCGATTACCGTGATCTCAATAAGGCGAGCCCGAAGGACAATTTCCCACTTCCAAACATCCATATATTGATTGACAATTGTGCCAAACATGAGATTGCGTCCTTTGTAGATTGTTACGCAGGCTATCACCAAATTTTGATGGATGAGGAGGATGCGGAAAAGACAGCATTCATCACACCTTGGGGAACGTATTGTTACAGGGTCATACCATTCGGGTTGAAGAACGCATGGGCAACGTATATGAGGGCAATGACCACCATGTTCCATGACATGATACATCAGGAAATCGAGGTCTATGTGGACGACGTGATCATAAAGTCAAGGAAACAATGTGACCATGTTAGGGATTTGAGGAAATTCTTCCAGAGACTCCGTAGGTACAACCTCAAGCTTAATCCAGCAAAATGCGCGTTTGGAGTTCCATCAGGGAAGTTATTGGGGTTCGTGGTAAGTCGGCGCGGTATCGAATTAGACCCGTCGAAGATCAAAGCCATCCAAGGGTTACCACCGCCAAGGAACAAGAAAGATGTGATGAGTTTACTTGGCAGGTTGAATTACATCAGCAGGTTCATTGCCCAGCTTACAACTACTTGTGAACCTATTTTCAAGTTGTTAAAGAAAGATGCTGCGGTCAGATGGACGGACGAATGTCAAGCAGCATTTGATAAGATCAAGAAGTACTTGGCTAGCCCACCAGTGTTGGTCCCGCCAGAGCCAGGAAGGCCCCTGATCCTTTACCTGACTGTGTTAGACAATTCGTTTGGTTGTGTACTGGGGCAGCATGACATCACGGGAAGGAAAGAGCAGGCGATTTACTACCTCAGCAAGAAGTTCACATCATATGAGGTAAAATACACTCCACTCGAGAGGACGTGTTGTGCTTTAACCTGGGTAGCGCAAAAGTTGAAACATTACTTGTCAGCATATACTACCTATCTCATCTCTCGGTTGGACCCATTGAAGTATATTTTTCAAAAGCCCATGCCCACAGGGAGGCTGGCGAAATGGCAAATCCTGCTTACGGAGTTTGATATTGTCTACGTGACGCGGACCGCCATGAAAGCACAAGCATTGGCTGATCATCTGGCTGAGAATCCCGTTGATGACGAATATGAGCCTTTGAAAACATACTTCCCGGACGAGGAGGTAATGCATATTGAAGAATTAGAACAGGTCGAGAAGCCTGGATGGAAACTGTTCTTTGATGGAGCTGCCAATGCCAAGGGTGTCGGAATAGGAGCTGTACTGATTTCTGAGACAGGGCAACACTACCCTGTTACTGCTCAACTCCGTTTCTATTGCACCAACAACATGGCTGAATACGAAGCCTGTATCCTGGGACTGAGACTGGCTATAGATATGGGTGTTCAAGAAATCTTGGTCATGGGTGACTCGGATCTTCTTGTACACCAGATTCAGGGAGAGTGGGAAACACGGGACTTGAAGCTCATACCATACCGGCAGTGCTTGCATGAACTTTGTCAACGGTTTCAGTCAATAGATTTCAAACACATTCCCAGGATGCATAATGAGGTTGCTGACGCTTTGGCCACCTTGGCATCGATGTTGCATCATCCGGACCAGGCTTATGTGGACCCGTTACATATTCAAGTTCGAGATCAACATGCCTATTGTAACGTGATGGAGGAAGAATTTGATGGTGAGCCATGGTTCCACGACATAAAAGAGTATCTCCGGATGGGAGTATACCCGACACAGGCTACAGGGGATCAAAAGAGAGCAATTCGACGCTTGGCAAGCGGATTTTTCTTCAGTGGAGGAGTGTTGTACAAAAGAACTCCAGATCTTGGGTTATTGAGATGCATAGATGCCAGACAGGCTACAGTTATCATGGCTGAGGTACATGCGGGAGTTTGCGGACCTCATATGAGTGGATACATATTGTCAAAGAAGATCCTCCGAGCAGGGTATTATTGGCTTACCATGGAACGAGATTGCATCAGTTTCGTGCGCAAATGTCATCAATGTCAGATACATGGAGATTTGATTCATTCTCCGCCCTCGGAATTGCATACAATGTCGGCACCATGGCCCTTCGTTGCCTGGGGAATGGATGTTATTGGACCGATTGAGCCAGCAGCATCAAATGGACATAGATTCATTTTGGTAGCTATTGATTATTTCACTAAATGGGTGGAGGCAAAAACCTTCAAATCTGTGACTAAGAAGGCAGTTGTCGATTTCGTGCATTCAAATATCATATGCCGGTTTGGGATCCCGAAGGTAATCATCACAGATAATGGTGCAAATCTCAATAGTCATTTGATGGCCGAGACATGTCAGCAGTTTAAGATCATGCACCGCAATTCCACTCCATATCGTCCTAAGGCAAATGGAGCAGTTGAAGCAGCTAACAAGAATATCAAGAAAATACTTCGGAAAATGGTCGAAGGGTCAAGGCAATGGCATGAAAAACTACCTTTTGCATTGTTGGGTTATCGCACTACTGTCCGCACTTCAGTAGGAGCGACTCCTTATTCCTTGGTGTATGGAACCGAAGCAGTAATACCCGCAGAGGTTGAGATCCCGTCCCTCCGGATCATTGCTGAGGCAGAAATTGATGATGATGAATGGGTTAAAACCCGCTTGGAACAATTAAGTCTGATTGACGAAAAACGACTGGCAGCGGTATGTCATGGTCAGTTATACCAACAGAGAATGGCAAGAGCATATAACAAGAAGGTGCGTCCACGTAAGTTTGAAGTAGGGCAGTTGGTGCTGAGACGTATCCTACCTCATTGGGCTGAGGCAAAAGGAAAGTTCGCCCCAAACTGGCAGGGGCCATTTGTTGTAACCAGAGTGTTGTCCAATGGCGCTTTATATTTGACAGATGTGGAAGGAAAATGTGTAGAAATGGCTATCAATTCTGATGCAGTCAAGAGATATTATGTATGATTCTTTTGTCTTTGTGTACTTGATTGTATTTGACATATTTTGAGATTGAAATGACGAAGGCATTTTGTTCTGCTATCTAAACACTTTATCCCTTGTTACCCCTTTGAGCCTTAAATACTTTCTTGCATACCCCTCTTTCGGAATCAATAATCAAGCTCGTAAGGCCGAGCAAGGAAAGAAAATGGAGACATAAGAGAAAAACCGTGAAAAAGGAAAAGAAAAGAAAAGAAAGAAAAGGAAAGAAAAAAAAGAAAGAAAAAGAGAAAAAGAGAGAAAAGAAAAGAACAGTGAATGAAACAGAAAAAAAAAACAAAACAAAAGAGAGAAAGAAAAGAAAAGAAGTAAGAGGAAAGAAAACAAAAGTGGAAGAAAAGGAAAGATCGCAACAATGAACGTAGTCGTCTGAACTACGTTTGACTTGATCCCGAAAGGGTACGTAGGCAGCCTCAATGAGGTTCAGTCATAACAAAAGAAAATCCAAACAATCCCCGGGAAGGAAACTGGGGCAGAAGTTATGGTTATTGCATGAGATATGATTCCGAAAGTTGTAATATCAGACCCACGTTTGAATTATTTTGAGCTCCTATACCTTTCTTTCTAAACCCATCCAAAAGCCACGTTACGGTCCAAAGAAAGACCTTCTGATCAATCTTAAGAAATGTCAATACAAGCAGGTAAAGTTATTTTGTTAGGGATAACACTCCAGTGCCAGAAGGAAAGTAATGAAATGAGAGAGTCTTATTGGGTGAAAACCCTCACGGGCACCATAAGGCGAAGTAAGTTTGAAAGATATTAAAACGAGAGAGTCTTATTGGTGAAAACCCTCACGGGCACCATAAGGCGAAGTAAGTTTGAAAGATATTAAAATGAGAGAGTCTTATTGGTGAAAACCCTCACGGGCACTGTAAGGCGAAGTGAGTTTGAGAGATATTATTGGTGAAAACCCTCACGGGCATCGTAAGGCGAACATGAGTCTTCAGATAAGGAAGTCTGTGGTTGAAAGATGTTTGAAACAGGGTGAAAGAAGCAAGGTTTAGGATTGGTTAAAAATCGGGCGTGAAAGTATGAGGCAACAAATGTGGTAAGTAACAATTGATTGGTTGGACAGACTAGGTTGGGATCCAAAGTGCATGGCACGATCAACGGAATCAGCCTTTCCGCTCAGATAAGTCTTGTCTTTTTCTCTTCATTACCACTCATGCATTTCCAAAGTTTTATATCCTCAAAACCCCTGAGGTCATTGCATTTCATCCTTTTGAAATCTGTCTATAAGACGTTTTAGTGTCAGTTCTATTCAAAAACAAAAGAAGGGTGTCAAAGCTAACTACCAGCTTCCCAGTTACGTGGCACAACAAATTGGAGACATGTCAAAGGAAGTAAACATGAAGGATCAATAAAATTAGTGGAATAATCGGACATTTGCGAGGAAAAGGCAAGGTTCACATAGGAAAGGAACAGGAACACCAAACAGTAACATGAAGTAAACATGGGGGTCATCGAGATTTAAGGGTTGAAAGTCAACTGGAAATCGGGGCAAGTCAAAGCAAGTCCAGGAAGCAAGTCAGGGTGGATGTCAGAAGCGGGAGCGTGGCCAACAAGAATGCCAGCAGCTAGTCACCATTTTACACTAACAAAGTTTTCTTTGATTGAAACAGGGGCAGAAATTTTCTTCGTCATTATTTTGTTGAAATCAGGCGCACACCTGGATAACAAGGGAATACATTTCAAGTTTTAGCAATCAGGCGCCCACCTGGAGAACAAGGGAATACATTTCAAGTTTTAGCAATCAGGCGCCCACCTGACGAACAAGGGAATACATTTCAAGTTTTAGCAATCAGGCGCCCACCTGGAAAACAAGGGAATACTTTTTAAGTTTTAGCAATCAGGCGCCCACCTGGAAAACAAGGGAATACTTTTCAAGTTTTAGCAATCAGGCGCCCACCTGGAAAACAAGGGAATACTTTTCAAGTTTTAGCAATCAGGCGCCCACCTGGAGAACAAGGGAATACTTTTCAAGTTTAGCAATCAGGCGCCCACCTGGAGAACAAGGGAATACTTTTCAAGTTTTAGCAATCAGGCGCCCACCTGGAGAACAAGGGAATACATTTCAAGTTCAGCAATCAGGAGCCCGCCTGGAGAATAGAGGCACATATTGCAAATTGCAGCAGTCAAACATCACCCGGAGGAATGGTGAAACATCTACAATCAATGCAAGGCAACAACGCAAGAATTCCAGTGGAAAGATACAAGTTCAAGGCAACACAAAGAGCAAGTTAGAAGATATAGATAGGACCTTTTGTAACTCATAGCTCAGACTAGTTTCTTTTTATCTTGACATGGTGTAATAAGGAGGTCAGCGAGCAGTAGCAGCAACAACAGCAGTGAAATCACAGCTCTTGCTAGTCCCAGCTACCAGACCTTCCCGAACTACACTGACCTGATTCCTGTTTAGCCAAGGATATGTAGGCAACCTCGGAAGCAGGGTGCGGTCAACTCTTTCAAAAATGCTTCACACGGAATACGCAGACGGGCAAAAATCATTCATTTATGCTCACTTGTCTTTGCACGAAAACTCTTCGTGTTTCCGGGCAAAGAGGGCAGCTGTGAGCACGTGATTTTTGCCCTAAGCAGTATCCCAAATTTCAAACAAATAATTTTTCTAGTATTTTATAATTTTTTGTGAATTTTGTGGCATTCTTTGGTAATTGTTGCATTTTTATTTGTGCATNGAACAAGGGAATACATTCCAAGTTCAGCAATCAGGCGCCCACCTGGAGAACAAGGGAGTACTTTTCAAATTTCGGCAGAAAACATCACTCGGAAGTATGGCAGAACTTCTCCGATCATAATGCAAGGAAACAACAAGGATTCCATCGGAAGGATACAAGTTCAAGACAACAAGAACCGCAAGATGAAGAGATAGATAGGACTCTTTGTAATTCATAGATCATAGCTTAGTCCAGCTTCTTTTATTTTTACACGGTGTAATAAGGAGGTCAGCGAGCAGTAGCAGCAACAACAGCAGTGAAATCACAGCTCCTGGTAGTCCCAGCTACCAAACCTTCCCGAACTACACTGACCTGATTCCTGTTTAGCCCAGGATATGTAGGCAACCTCTGAAGCAGGGCGCGGTCAAGTTTTTTTTTCAAATGCTTCACAAGGAATATGTGAACGGGCAAAAATCGCTCGTTTCTGCTCACTTGTCTTTGCACGAAAACTCTTCGTGTTTCCGGACAAAGAGGGGCAGCTGTGAGCACGTGATTTTTGCCCTAAGCAAATTATTCCAAAAGTTTCAAAACTGATTTCTTTTCTTTACAATTTTTTGTGAATTTTGTTGAAATTCCGTGTTAATTGGTTGCATGATAATTCATATGAAAATACAAAAATATGCATTTAGGGATTTAATTTTACATTAATGTGTTTTAGAACAAAATAGGAGGAAAATAGCAAAAATAACATTTTGGCATTTTTTTAATTTAAATTTGTATTAGGAATTATTATAACTGGAAATTAGGAAATATAATGGTTAGCATTTAATAAAATCAGAAAAATAAATAAATACAAAAATACAAAAGCAAAATAAATAAAAGAAAATACAAATACAAAATAAATTGAATAAAAAGGAAATTAAAAGAGAAGGTGGTCTTATGCCCGAATTGGGCTAATTATTCTGGCCCAAAGAAAATTCCCCAACCCACGTACCAAACCCCAGGCCCAATTCACCCCGATCCAGTCCGGTCCAAGAGGAGCCCTAACGACGTCGTTTGGTCCTAGTCAATCCTGGCCGTCGAGGTTTCATGATCTAACGGCCAGGAAGCTAGGGTCAATTAATATATATATGTCCAAACACACACCCCTACCCCCCTCACCACCCCTCTCTCACCCCCATCCCTCAGAGACGCATATAGCCGCCGGCATAACATCACCGCGGCCCCACCCTCCTCCGCCGTCCTCCGCCCTAGCGCCGCCGGCCGAAAATCGCCGCCGCCGGCGGCGATGCTCCAAATTGCCCCAAAAACACACCCCAGGCTCTTGCCTTCCTCCTCTTCTCATATCTGCCACTAGTTCCGCTCAAATCCCAACCCAGCCTCGCGAATTTTAGATCACAAATCCGGTGAACACCCTAACTCATCCAAACTCGCCCAAATTAATATCATACAATCTCCCTGACCTCCTTTACTCGAATCCCAACCCAAAATCCTTCAAATCCGCCTTCAAACCTTCATGTCTTGGATCTAGGGTTTCAGCCACATCTGTCCTCATATGGTTCTAGGTAATGTTACGCGTTTGGTTCGTCAAAAAATAAACACATAATAGTATCTAGAAGCTGTATCGGAAGTCAATCGAGTGTGTATCAAATCCAAGT